>NC_134874.1:14952931-15087931 GCF_049852395.1 Peromyscus maniculatus bairdii | reverse complement strand
GCCCTAACTTCGCCTCTGTATGCCAGGGGGCTGTATGGGAAGCAGGGAGCTGGGGAATGGGATCCCGCTGGCTGCCATCCCATGAATGCGGGCCCGAAGGAGGAAACGGCCCTCTTCATGGCTGAGGAAACCACAGCCACTGCTTGGTGTTGGGTACGGTATTCCCACATCGTGCTCCGGAACTGCCGGGGCAGCTGTGGAGTCCAGGGTCTCAGGCCACATTCTGAATACAGCTCCGGCCTGCCCAACCCCAGCCCCAGAGCTTCCAGAACACGTTCTTTGGGAGCGCTCGCCCACACATACCCTTTTCTTGAAGTAGGTCCTCCACTTGTGGTATTCCCGGATCACAATCTCAATGCGACTCTTCCAGTATTTGCCCTCTGTGGTGATGGCCTACAACCAAGAGGCCGAAATGAAAAGCAGGTCTTGGGGGGGATTCAATCGCAGCCCACGAATACCCAGTATCTATCACTGAAGTGGCCTCAGGTGGGTCTCGGGTCAGAAAGCCCCAGTGCGGCTTCAGAGACGACAGCTTCACTCACAGGGCACCCCCTCTCCGCTGAGCTTCAACCTGGACCCGAGCCAAACATGTCTCTTCAGCGCCCAACACCCAGGGCGACTGCACACGGTACTCAGAGAGGAGCAGGGAGATGCCTCCTCCTTGCCTGAGGATGCTAAGGAAACTCACAAGTGGCCTGCAGATGCCCCCTTCCAGCAGCACCTGCCCTGATCTCAGTGTGAAAAGGGGGCTGGGGAAGGCCAAGGCGCCTGCCCTCAAGCTCAACGACCGGAGTTCGATCCCTGGGACCCACAGGGTGAAAGGCAATGACTCTCAAAAGTGTCCTCTGACCTCCACACGTAAGCTGTGACACATGCACGCGCGCGCGCGCGCGCGCGCACACACACACACACACACACACACACACGTGAAAACAAATAATCTAGTTTTAAAATTTTTAATTTAGTCTTTTGGGGAAGAAGGTATAGCTCAATGGTATAACATGCCTGGGATGTAAGAGATCCTGGATTCTATCCTTAGTACCAAAATAATAAAACAAAATACAAAAATAAAGCACTCTCTCCAACCTCTTTTCATCCTGTTTTTGCAGATAGGGTCATTTTGGCCAGGCTGGCCTTCAACTCCCTATAGATCAAGAATGACCTAGAACTCTGATTTCCGTGCCTCCACCTCCCACAGGCACGCACGCTAGGACTGCAGTTCTGACACCACGCCCACTCTAAGTGGTGCTGGAGATGGAAGTGAACACTTCGCCAGCTGAGCTGTATCCAGTGTGAGCGGAAGAGCGCTGACTTCTAACTTTCCTGGAGGGGTTGTGTATGTGCTCTGCTTTATCTGCTACAGAGCCAGCCTTCCTGACTAACTCTCCGAAGAAACACCAATTTTACCCGAAAGCAGAGAATGCGGCCCCCATGGTCGGCTTGTTAAGGAGTCTCCTGGAGGCTGGGACTGCGGGAGGCCACCGCTCCTCCTCCAGGTCACCTCAGCAGGAGCACAGCTCAGACTCCCCTATTCCGCCAGCTTCTCCCGCAGATGTGGCCCTTTGGTGGCTGTTTCCGGCAGGATTCCCGGCACCCCCCTCCCTCCGGCCCTCTTCAGTCACTTGCTGGTAAGCACCTCTGGCCGGCGGTGCTCATCCACGTCAACAGAGCCGTCCAGTGGGGTGACAAAGTGGCACACAGGGTTCTTGCGTTTCTCCAGATCTGGGTTGGGAGGAGAGAGAAGACACCCTAAGACCCTGAAAGAGCTCTAACCCAAACTGCCACACCCAGAAGTGGTCTTCCCTTCTTCCGCTGGAGAAATGGAGAGTTCTGAGAAGAAAGAGCAGCAGCAGGCAGGCCCAAGGCAAAGAACGCCAGTAATAGCTACGTAAGACATAAAGCTGCTCATCTACACAAAGGCGGGAGAATCCGCTCTGCTCCTCAAGCCCGCATCCTCCCATCCTCAAGCCCGCATCCTCCCATCCTCAAGCCCACATCCTCCCATCCTCAAGCCCGCATCCCCCCATCCTCAAGCCCGCATCCTCCCATCCTCAAACCCATCCTCCCATCCTCAAACCCGCATCCCCCCATCCTCAAACCCGCATCCCCCCATCCTCAAGCCCGCATCCTCCCATCCTCAAACTAGCCAGGAACAAGAGCTCTACAATGGCAACCATGTCTTAACCTGCTAGAAACAGAAACTGCTCTGTGGCTGCTCCAATGTCACCTCTTGGCTACATTCTCCCAACTCTCCTGAAAAGAACCCCTCACTCCTTAGGGCCCAAGTACCCAGCATGCACTATACACACTGTGGTCAAGGACATGTCTGTCCCTCCAGACTCCAGGCTCTGCTGGCTGACTCTGCCTGATGGCTGGTGAATGCCCTGGTCCCTGGAATGTATTACCATTTGGTTTCCTAGCACAGGCTGCTCAAGCAATAGTTTGCTATAAACATCTTTTAAGAGCAGGCTATAGACTCAAGGTGCTCAGGCCTCCAAGATGTGGAGCCCGGACACTGCAGAATTAAGGGCCCTTGGGGCACAGCACACGTCCTGCCAGGCTGACGACACACTTACACTGCATGTACCATGCCCGCCAGATGGCGTTGTTGAGCCGGATCTTGTCCCGCCACTGAAGCTTCAGGCCCTTGAAGTTTTTCCACTTTGGAGACACTAATTTCCCACTGGAAAACAAGACAAAGAGCGGAGAGTCAGTAGCTCTTCAGAAAATAAAAGTGAACCCGATCATTCCAGACGCCAGAACCCTGGGTTGATCCATTACAAGGTAGGCCTGATGAACAGTCACTCCAGGATTTCTTTAGAGCATACGGGGAGAGGGGGCCATGACAATATTCAGGCTTGGAGGACACGCTGCCATGGGGGGTCAGACATGGGGTTTGTGCAGACTCTGGGCTCCTGCTTAGCCTTGAAGTTTCTCATGACCAGACATTTAAAAGACATACTGCCAGGTGTGGTGGCATTCATCTTTAATCCCAACACTCAGGAGGTAGAGGCAGAGGACTGAATTCAAAGCCAGCCTAGGCTGCTATCAACTGACTGGAAACCAGGCTCTTTTTGCCAGGGCTTGGCTCACTTCTGTTCTCAGTCACCACTGGCCCATCTCAGGCCATCTGAGAAAGTGATTCTCCTCAGCGCTCAGAGGTGGCAGCTGGCGTAGCACCTGGGAAACTAAACCACCATGAAGGCCGTGACACCAGGGAGCTCATGCTGCCCGTCATCAGCCTAGTCTGGGGGTGCTTTCAATTCACTGTACAAGACCTTTTTTAGATTTATTTTTAAGTAAGAGTGTGTGTGTGTGTGTGTGTGTGTGTGTGTGTGTGTGTGTGTGTGTGTGTCTTTTATGTGTGGGTATCCATGGAAGGCAGGAGAGGGATTTAGATCTCCTGGAGCTGGAGTTACAGGTAGTTATGAGCCATCTGACGTGGGTGGCGGGAACTGAACCCAGGTCCTCTGAAAGAGCATCAAGTACTCTTAACCTCTGAGTCATCTCTCCAGTACCCAATTCTAGAGGAAATCTGAGGCATACTCTTACAATTAAAGACAGCACTGATGGGGGCTTTGAGACCAGTCTTGAGCCGTCCATGGCCCTTCTGCTCGGTGTCCGACACATGCTCCTTCCTCTTTAAAGAACTCCCCCCCCCCCCCGCCCCGCCCCTGCTCTGCCTTCAGACCCTGCGTTAACACCATCTGCTCTGGGCCAGTGCTGGCCTCTCCTCGGCTGCTCCCTCTGATGCCTTTTTTCATATGGGTGCCGAAGAGCATCTATCTGATGGCAGGTCACAGCCCTGCCCCTGCTCCAAACCTACTCAGACAGAACAGATGAGTGGCAGAGTATTTAAAAGAGGCGCCGGAGCAAGACATTAAGTGAATCTGAAAGCCTGCCACGGAAGGAAAGTTCCCTACTGAATGCCTGGCAGACTTTCCCTCCCCCTCCACCCACACCTCAGGGCCCAGGCTCTGGATTATGTCAGACAGAAACCTGTGGCCCCACGAGCTCAAAGACAGCTCAGCCATTAAAGAGTAACCACTGCTGTTCTTGCAGAGGGCCAGTGTGCTATGACAATCTTTCTCCATCACACTACGTGGCACCTTCAGGTAGGTATCGTGACGGGAGCAGAAGACAGAGACAGATACTGAGCTGTAAACAGTGTGAGGATCCCTTGGTTCTCCCCACGGCTGGCTGAGACGTTTCTCTTGTTCAGGATACTTAGGGCAAATACAGTCAAACGTTAGCAGGAACAAACACACCGATTTCTGAACTTCCACCACCAAGTTTCTGTAACCTCTGTAACCAGCAGAGGGCGCTATAGACACACACAGAAACTAGTCAAAAAGCAACCCCAAAGCTGTCTGGTCCCAAGAACGGATGACTGACAGGTCCGACAGCATTGCTCATGGTTACACAGTATCAAAGGTCACAACGGAAGAGAGTGGGGGACACAGCTCAGGTATTACACATTCCTCTCCATTTCTTCCCTGCTGGGCTCTCGGGCACCCCACAGAGGGAGGAGGAGCTGTGTGTGTGTACAGGAGCCCTTCTTAGACTACAAGTCCAGTTTCCCACAGAACTAGGCGAGGCTGCTCTAGGACTTCACAAGGCAGCTGCAGGCCAGCCACTCCATGAGAGAGAGGACACCAAGAGCAGGTGTTCTGATCAGACTTCTGCTTCCCACAGTGACCTACCTTCAAGGACATCTCTTTCAGACAGTCCAAGCCTCAGCCTTCTTTAAAAACACACCCGGAAATACTGCAGAAAATGTGTGAGATCACCGGCCTCTTCCCAGCCCCGGGAAGCTGCTCCCAGCCCAGACTTCTGAAATCTGTCCTGTGTGTCACAACCCTGACTCCAGGAACACTCACTCACAGGGACTTAGCCCCACGCCCACCACTGAAAGGCTGCCTGGGGTCTGGCCCTGACTCAGCTTGGGACTGCTGGCCGAGTGCAGACTTGGAGGTGCTTTTAAACCCAGGTATTCTACCAAGGCTAGTGTTCCCACGAAGAAGTCTTCATACACTCCGCCGCCGCTGCCCCCTTCCTAGAAGGAGGGTTCCTGACACCAAACAGGAAGTTCCCAGGACAACAGAGGCCCCTCTTACATTCTGTTGTGTGGAGCTAGCAAACCAGGAATTCTTCAGCAGTCTGGCAAGAGACTGCTTCAGAATGAAAATTCAAGTGCAAGCCTCAAAAAGGCGGCTCTGGAGAAGCAAGAAAACAGGGAGGAGGGCAGAAGTGGGTCATGGACTCTGCTCACTGGGGTAGAATTAGACACCGACTCTTGCTCAAGCCTCTCTAAGAGGAAGTCAACAGAACCAGTCCAGGCTACCGATTACAGCTCTGGGTCATTCATTCATCTGTTCAGTTCAACCCTATTTCACTTCTTCACTGTTCCTGATGTTTCCAGGAGGAACAGCCACTATAAGACACCCCCAGCCCTCACTTGTCCTCTGCCTCACCAGTATAAAAGGAACCAGTCACAGGCGGTCAGGTCTGACCTCTCCTTTCCTGCCCATGCTCTCACCATAGTTGGCTACTGGCCAAAAACAAAACAACACAACACACACACACCCCAGCTGGTGACTCGCTTACAATCCCATCCCCAGTGTGATTAGCAATAAAGGTGTTTGCTTGTTTTTTGTTTTTCGAGACAGGGTTTCTCTGTGTAGTTTTGGTGCCTGTCTTGGATCTCACTCTGTAGACCAAGCTGGCCTTGAACTCACAGAGATCCACCTGGCTCTGCCTCCCAAGTACTGGGATTAAAGGTGTGTGCCACTGCCGCTCGGCTAAAGGTAGCTCATTTTATTTATTTATTCACTAGTTTTTTCTTTGAAGTCTGGAGGCTTAAGTACAAGTCTAAATACTCCATATGAGATTTCCAGTTCCCAACTCTTCCTATTTTCCTGAATATCAATGGGCAGGCTTCACCAACACACAGGCTGCTCTGGAGAAGCTGGGTGCTTCCAGAGAAAAAGTCCTGCGGAATCTGATACTTATCTCAACCCCAGGAATGAGTTATTTGCCTATTCTGCCTCTTACCTAAAGAGAAGCCCTACTTACTGACAAGTTCCCAGGGGGCTACTTTAGAGTAACTATGCACATGAACATGCTTCTGAGAATCACCAATTTAGAAGGGCCTCCAACACCCAAGAAGACAAAACACGCAGAAATAGTATCACAAACAGATAAAAAAAATCCTTGTTGTGTTTTTAATGAAATAATTTCCAACTACAAGAGATACAGACAGGCTCTTCAAAGTTTACAAAGAGACAGTATGTGGGAAGGGTCAGAAGAACAGTAATAGCTACAATTTTCCAAAGCAGCATATGATGTGGGGGTGTAGGAAGAATGAACTTAAAAAAACAACAACCCTTTAATTTCCTTTCCTTCCATACGCGTGATAAAATAGGTAACACAATGTAGAGTTTTAACCATTTTACACATGTTCAGTTCCGGTAACAACCTTCACACCTGTGCAGTCATCGTTACTCCCCAGTTCCAGGACCTTCCCTGCCCTCCTCAAACTGCCCCACCTACTCAGTCCCTGTCTTAGGGTCCTGGTGCCGTGAAGAGCCACCGTGACCACGGCAACACTGACCTGGGGCCGGCTACAGTCCAGAGGTTCAGTCCACTGACATCATGGTGGGAAGCATGGAGGTGGGAAGGTAGACGTGCTGGAGAGGCAGCCAAGAGCTCTGCATCAGGACCGGCAGTGAACAGGAGAGAGAGAGAGAGACACTGGGCCTGGCTTGAGCATCTGAGCCCTCAAAGCCCACCCCATGACACACTTCCTCCAACAAGGCCACGCCTCCTAATAGTGCCACTCCCGAGGGGCCGAGGGGACCATTTTCATTCAGACTACCAAAGTCTCCATTACCTTCTCCCTCGGCAACTGGAAACCACCAAATCTGTTCCCTGTTTCCACACACTTGTCTATTCTGGACATGTCATATGAACGGGATTGTTCGGTATATGGCCCTCAATGTCTGAATTCTCTTAAAATACCATTCTCAAGGTTCACCCGCACTGCAGCACTTATAGAGCATCCTTTCTTTTCAGGGCTGAGTCCCACCCCTTCCTACAGCTACAGCTAGGGTGGAGCTCACAGCAGAGTGCTTATCTGGTATACTCAAGCCCTTGGGCTCCTAGTACTGCCAAGGGGGCGAGGGGCAGGAACAGGAAAAACAGAGAAAGATTCTATTCTTCTGTGTTGTAGAATGCTGTCCTCTGGGCACAGCATGGCCCTTAGAAATCCGAGTGGCTGTGACTTTCTGCACAAGGTCCTCACAAGATCGGGCCCATTAACGTTCCCCTTAAAGGAAGGGCAGCTCACAAAGGGCCCAAGGAGGGCTCACGAGGTGGCACTGCAGACCCACAAGTCCCTTCCACTCCCTGAGGAGTGGGGTCGGGGAAGCAGACAGTTTTTTGGTGGTGTGGCCACTGTAAGTATCTCCAATTAAACTCATGGGCTTGACAACGCGCGTGTGAGCAGAATCACATCCCCTGCTCTGTTATCAGTGCCCCATCTAGGGTGATAAACATTTGGTTACATTTCCCAGCAAAAGCCACGCAACGTATGAACAGATTGCATTCTGTTTATCCATTCATCTTCAATACCTTTGAGATACAGTAATTAGTATTGCCAGAAACAGGCAGAAACAGGTGTCTCCCTAGGAGACTCAAGTGTTGAAGTCCCGCTGCCCAACATAGCAGGGTCGGAGCTGGGGCTTTGGGGCAATGACTGGATCTTGAGGACTCTGTCTCAGTCACTGATTAGTCCACTGATAAAAAGTTAGACTCTGATGGCATTGCTGGGAATTGATGAAAACTAAGAGGGAATGTCTAGGGGGGCTGGAGAGATGGTTCAGAGGTTAAGGGCACTTACTGTTCTCGCAGAGGACCTGAGTTTGGTTCCCAGCACCCACATGATGGCTCACAACCATTTGTAACTCTAGTTCCAAGGGATCTGATGCCCTCTTCTGGCCTTCACAGGCACCAGGCACACATGTGGTACACAGACATACATGCATGCAAAACAGACATACACATAAAATTTTAAAATTCAAAAAACAGGAAGTACCTAGATCAGTGGTTCTCAACCTTCCTAATACTGCGACCCTTTAATACAGTTCCTCATGCTGTGGTGACCCCAAACATAAAATTATTTTAGTTGCTCCTTCATAACTGTAATTTTGCTACCTTATGAATTGTAATATAATTGTGTTTTCCTATGGTCTTAGGCAACCCCCATGAAAGGGTCATTCGACCTCCAAAGGAGTCATGACCCACAGGTCAGGATCCACTGGTCTACATGGAGGAAAATGATCTGGAGTAACCCCAGAAAGACCCTGTCCCCAGCCTCTTCCTGTCTCTCTGGACCCTGGCCACCACGAGGTGACCTTTGCTCCACCAGGTCTTTCCAAACCTCTGGGAAACCTGGACCAAGATAACTCCTAGATGAGCATTTCCAAGCCAGTTCAGGACAGGGAAGAGGGGTCTCATCTCTGAGCTGCCATTGAGGACAACGGTGGACAGAAACAACCGAGTTTTCCTGACGTGCAAGCTGACAACTGTCTCTTCACACTGTATGTACATTCCTTTAAGCCAAAATCCTCCTTCAGGAGTTAATTCTGCAGATCCATTTACACATGGGCACAAAGCCATAAAGGAATAGTCAACTATAGGAAGAGGTTGGAAATGAAGTACATGTTCAATAAAAGAGATAAATTAAAACACAAGTATATCTACATAGTTGAACACTCTGAGGGAATCTAAAAAACACAAGTGTGTTGACATATAATGCTGGTATTTAGGCAAAAATCTATATGGGGCATTGCTAAATGAAAACAAAACCAGCAATGAATTATATAGTATAGCTTCTTTTTTAAAAACCATGCTGGGTATTGACCCCAGGATCTTATGCAGCTGCAGTTCCACTGAACTGCACAGCACGGTTCTATTTGACTTATTTATGTGGCCAGGCTGTGGTGGCGCACGCCTTTAATCCCAGCACTTGGGAGGCAGAGCCAGACAGATCTCTATGAGTTCAAAGCCAGCCTGGTCTACAGAGCAAGATCCAAGACAGGCACCAAAACTACACAGAGAAACACTATTGAAAAAAACAACAACAACAAAAAAGATTTATTTACGTGTATATGTGTCTGAGCCCACGCATACACGCGCGCGCGCGCGCGCACACACACACACACACACACACACACACACACACACACACACACAGTAGAAGAGGGAGTCAGATTCCCTGGAGCTGCCTCTAGTGGGTGTTGATACCTGAACTCAGGTCCTCTGTAAAAGCAGCAAACTCTTAACCACTGAGCTGTCTCTCTAGGTCTCCAGATACATGGGGTGTGTGTGTGGGGGGGGGGGGGGCTAATTAATTAACATAGGAATGCATTATTTTTTAAAGTAAGGATAAAAGTCCAGGCACAGGCCATGACCTTACAGGCTTCTAGTCAATCACAGAAGGCAATTAGCCACACAGAGAGATAAACTTGTCACAAACCCAGATGGGCAGCTAGTGGTTATTAAACGCTGCCTTTAAGGAGGAGCTTAGGGATAATGTTCCATCTTGTCTCTCCTCCAGTACTCCAACTCTTTTTCTTCAAAGAGTCATTTCTGTTGGCTTGTCCTGGGATCTGGGCTTGATCCAGAGGCTATTAGAGCCAAAACTAACAGGCTGCAGAAGGACAAAGGCTCATTGAGGACCAGGACATGGGGACCAGTTACCCTGAGTACAATGCAGAATCATCCTGGCACCTTGTAGCCACCTCTCCAGCAGAGGCACCTTCCATAGAAGCCAGGGAGATTTCCAGAGCCACCCTGTGTGTCTGGACCTCATCTTCCCGGGCCACTTGGAATCCTTGCTTTAAAAATGAAGTGTAAGGGCTGTGGGGAAGTCGGCTTTGAGGACTGAGGCAGCAGGGCAGGAACACGGAGTCCAGACCTGTCCTATCTCAAGGGTGAGAGTACACAGGTGTGCTGGAACACATGGGTGAAGACAAGCTCACATGTGCTAAAATATCTGTGAGGATTTCGGTTTGTCCTTATATGGCAGGAGCAGGAAATTAGCATTTCCACAAGCACAAAAAGTACGGCAACCTGAGTGAAAACTGGACAGTCTGCCTAGCCAATGGCACGATCTCACTCCATCCCTTCGCCCTGTCCTTTTTACTGACCACCTGTGGTCTTGTCCTCCACGTGGAGACAGACCACCCCAGACTCATGCCACTTCTAAGCAAATGCAGAGGACACTGAGGCTGAGGGGCAGGTGATATGGTCAGTGGTGGAGTGCGTGCCTAGAAAGCAGAGTGGTCCATTTCTGAACAAATCACCTTCTACGAAATGGTGATTCTAGCCGCTGAGTGGGAGCACTGGGTGGATCACACACAGGTGTGGGTTTGGCACAGAGCAAGGGCTGTTCCTGTTTCTGGGGGATTACATTCTGGCCCTTACTGGACTCACAACTCAGCACCACTTAAAGTCACAGTCCAATGTTCATGTGAGAGGTGCTGCTCAGTGATGGAGCATGTTTGCAGCATGTACAAGACTCTAGGTTCAGTTCCGAGCAAGAGAGTTGTGGGAGGCTTATGGACCAGGAAAGCAAATTTGAACCTAGAGCCCTGGGGGCTCCTAATTCCTCTAGAATAGGGACAGAACCAGTCTTTGGAGGAGGGGTGCTCAATGTGTATCATTTGCTAAAAAATTTAGTAATTAATTCACTCTCTGTAAGGCTGGGTGTGACATGAGTTCCTGTAAACCAAGACTCAGGAGGTTCAAGCAGGAAGATGACCAGGAGTTGGAGGCGAGCATAGGTCACAAAAAGCAAATAGCAAGCCAGACAGGTACAGAGCAAGACCCCGTCTCAAAACAAAAAACAAAACAATAAAAAACCTCAAGGTGAGGTCTTGTAAGCTGGCTCAGCAGATAAAGCGTTTGCTATCACTAAGGACCCGGGTTTCGTCTTTGGGACTCACAACTGAAGAAGAGAACTGAACCCTGAAGTTGTCCTCTGATCTCTATTTTTGTCGTGCACACATGCACACATACCCCACCCCGAACACATAATAATAAATGTTATTTTTAAAAATATCTTAAAACCTACCCGTGTATTTCCGTGCATCTGTTTCATTTAGGAACACCTTTTCAGCCCTCTGTCTTATTTTTAATGTGGAGGATGGAGTGATGTGCTTGTTTTTAAACATTTATCTGTGTGTATACGTGCACACATGCGTATGTCTATATGAGCCATCCTGTCAGCTCTACTCTCTTATTCAATTTCCACCATCCACTGAGATGTTAGTCCTTCTTCTATTTGTAAACTTGCAGTGATAATTACCATTTGTGAAGTTTCTACGAATGTTCCAGCTAGCTCCCCCCTTCCCCTTGTATTCTCAGCTGGCAGTTTTAACCAAGTCCTCGTGCACAGCAGGGAAATTGCCCCCCTGAGCTGGCTGCACACCCGCCTGGATTTCTGACGGTCTTCTACTTTCAAAGCCATCTTAAGAGGTCCCACATTTGTACAGTTAGATCTCCTGGCCATCACCATCTCTTACGGCTCCCCTCCCTGATCCCCTGCCCCATTCAGAGATTTACTTGTTCAATTTACACTCGCCATCTTGATAGCCCTTTTATTTGTTTTTGTTTTTCTTCATCACTTGTTTTTGGTTTTTGAAGACAGGGTTTCTCTGTGTAGCCCGGGCTGTCCTAGAACTCACTCTGTAGACCAGGCTGGCCTTGAACTCACAGAGATCTGCCTACCTCTGCTCCTGCCCAGCTCTTTTTGTTTGTTTGTTTGTTGTGTGCCATGGCGTTTTCCCGGAGGTCAAGGACCCTGGAGACTCAGTTTTCTCCTTCACAGGTGGGTGGGTTCCAGGAATCAATCTGACGTCACCAGGCTTGTGCAGCAAGCACCTTCGTCCACTGAGCCATCTTGCCAGCCCAGAGATTCGTTTTCACTTTTACCTTTTTAAAAATCTTTTCAATTTTGTCAATTTTTTAAAAATATTGAATATCCACATCGAATGAAATATCGAACAACAGTGAACATTGTAAGAAGACAAGCAAAACTGGGCGGTTTTACCCCTTAGAGCACTGTTCACATTTCAGAGAGAAGTAAGGCATACGAAAAGAGCTGCAATGCACGTGCGCAGGAAGTCCATCCTAAGTTCAAAGTCAGCCTGGGCTACATAGTGAGTTCTAGAATAGCCTAAGACACAGCAAGATCCAGTCTCAAAAAAAAAAAAAAAAAAAAAAAAAACACCCCACAAAATCTTTCGTAGTAAAGAAGGCTGGGGGTGGGGGGGGCTGGAGAGATGGCTCAGAGGTTAAGAGCACTGTCTGCTCTTCCAAAGGTCCTGAGTTCAATTCCCAGCAACCACATGGTGGCTCACAACCATCTGTAGTGAGATCTGGTGCTCTCTTCTGGCCTGCAGGAGTATGTGCAGATTGAACACTGTATACATAATAAATAAATTAATCTAAAAGAAAAAAGAGAGAGAGAAGGTTGGGCTTTTGGGTAGTGATTCCAGGCCTTTGGAATGATCTGGTTGACATGAGTGCTGGGTTTGCCTGAGGCTTTAGCCACAGAACTATGTAAGTGACTCGTCATGGAGGCTTTGGAGTGAGGACTATCAATACAAACTCCAGAGGAGCAGGTAACTGAAGGTACTGGTCACACTACTGGAGGGGCTGGAGGTGAAAGGTCAGCAGTAGTAGTGATGCCGTCCCAGGAAAAACTGTTCTTTGATGACTCTAGGTTTTGCTCTGGTTTGGACAGGGTCGTTACGACTAATTACGACTGGCCTGGAATTCCTGCCACAGCTTCCCAACAGTCTGACAATGATCTGAATCTTTTCCCCAGCAACAGACTGTTTTCATTCCTTTTTTTTTTTTTTTTTTTTTTCCCGAGACAGGGTTCTCTGTGTAGCTTTGCGCCTTTCCTGGGACTCACTTGGTAGCCCAGGCTGGCCTCGAACTCACAGAGATCTGCCTGCCTCTGCCTCCCGAGTGCTGGGATTAAAGGCGTGTGCCACCACCGCCCGGCCCCAGCAGCAAACTGTAACAGTAATAGTTCTCAGTGCGTTCTCTGGGTCCTTATAGAGAGCCAATCAGGACAGTTTTGCAAGTTCTATGATGCTGACTAGGCATTATGAAAGTCAGCCTGTTCTCTCTAATTTTACATATTTATCGAATTGCATGTATGTAGTGGGTAGCTGTTTAAGACACTCCGTTTGGAAGTTTGTCTTCTTCCTGGCACATAACGGCCTGCTGGGCAAAGAACTGCCCTTACCTCAACTGCTGACAGTACGGACGCTGTCCTTTCTGGACGAGAAGGACACAAGGTAAAGCGACTACTGAACTCTGCCAAGACAGGGTAAGATGGTCTGTCAGAATTCCTCCTTCTGAAAATGGTCTGTCAGATACTCGAGGCCTATAGCTAAATTGGATGCCCCAATGGTGCTGAGAAACTTTAGGTGACTGTCCAGGCTACCAGTTGTCTCTGTCTATTCTCACAAGATTTCTGAAAGTTGCTTGCGTGCATTTCCCGTTTTCTCAGTTATTACTATTTTCCTTCTCAGGTCTTTGATGGAGTGGGAGACTAACAGTTACAGTTACAATCTTCTCCTATCTTAGCTAAAACATACTAAATACTAGATACAGATTCTTCAGGATATGACAGTTTTTTGAATAATCTCTCTAACATACCGTTTACCTATGTTCTGGACATCTCTGGATTTTAGTATGTGTCTCTCATTTGATGTTGTTCTTGTTGGTTGTAGTTCCATTTGTTTATGTCATTACCCTTTACTTCTCCTTGATAATCATTCCTATTGTATATAGTTCTGTGTTAGGTTAGAACTTTCTTATTTAGACTAAAGGGGGGCTATAGTGGGTGGCTGTTGGAGCCGTGCCCTGAAGCATTGCCCCTAGGGAGGCAGCTGTTACACCTGCCCATGACCTTGAGGTACCTGCCCCTGGGGCGTGGCCACGGGGGATCCTGAAGACCCGGGATACACACACGCCCTCTCTCTTGGCTAACTCATGGTTCTGGATGCTGAGATCTTGGACCAAGCTATTCAGTGTGGGACATAGCTCAGCTTTCCAGGACAGTATGATAAATCTCCCATAGTTGTGAGTTTAACCTCAAATAAATTCCTTTGATCATTAAATAGACTCTGTAGATTAATCCCATTACATATATTCAGATAAAGATATATGAACAAACTTGTTTAGACATATGAAATAATGCTTTACTTTTGTCATTTTTGAGTGGGTGGGGTGTTAGTTTGGGCTTTTTATTTTGTTTGGCGTTTTGAAACAAGGTGTCACTATGTAGCCCTGGCTGGCCTCAATTTTGGCAATCCTGATGAGGACCATAATGCTCAGTTCATTGATTTGTTTCATAACTCAATTTTCACTTGTATGTCATATCTTACTATACCAATAAATATTCTCTTTATCAGTTATAGAATATCCCTATCTACATATTTGCCATAGTCTATTTACAACTCTCCCATAGACAGAGGCTTATAGGAACAGATTTTGCTACTATCAGCAATGCTGTGATGAATATTCCACTTTTTATACCTGTATGGGACTGTATGACTTATCTCTAAAGTTTATTAATTCTTAGAAATGTGCCAGAGATGCAGCTAAAAAAAAAAAAAAAAAAAAAAAATCAGCTGGGCCTTTAATCCCAGCACTCGGGAGGCAAAGCAAGGCAGATCTTTGTGAGTTCGAGGCCAGCCCGGTGAGTGAGATCCAGGAAAGGTGCAAAGCTACACAGAGAAACCCTGTCTCGAAAAACAAAAAAAACAAAAACAAACAAACAAAAAAAAAAAAATCAAAAATTCTTTGTTCCTGTTTTTTCTGTCTTATTTTAAAACTTTCCCTACGTTAGTATTCAGTTGGAGCCCCCAGCTCGCCCCTGCAGTCTGGGAAGTTCCATTCCCGTCTCTCTCTTTCCAAACCCCAACCGCTCGAGTCTGTGAACAAAGGGAGGGCACCCAAAAGCCCAGTTTCCCATTCCTGGCGGCTCCTGCGGCTTCCTCCCCTGAAGAGGCAGCCGCCCAAATCCCCGCCTAAAGCGCTCAGCTTTTGACCACACTTGGGCACAAACCCAGCTTGTGGTGGACACGTCAGCACCCCTCACCTACAACCTGTATAATCTCCCTGCTTTAGTTCAGGCGGGTGGCTTCTCCAGCCTCCATCTCTAGGACTGCAGAACCCACCCAGAGTTGCTTTGCTCAAATACACCTGTTGTTATACTTTTCCAATTCAGCTTGATCTGGCTTACTGAGCAGGCAGAAAAACCTATTATCGGGGGACAGAAAACCTACTATTCAGTACTTCCTATTTTTGATTGTTTGTCTTTTTGTTTGTTTTGAGAGAGGGTCTCACATAGCCCAGGCAGGCCTCAAACTCATACGTAACTGAAGATGATCCTAAACTCCAGATCTTCCTCCAAAATACCGGGATCATATGTATGAGTTATGAGTGGTTTCCTTTTAGTACTTTCATACCTTAATTTTTTTTTATATTAACTCTTGGATGCATGTGGAATTTAGTTGGTGGGAAAACGGAGGGATCATGCTTAAATTAGTAATTCTTAGCAATGTAATAAGTCATTCAAGGTCCCTTCTGAATCCAACATTTCATCCTCATGCACACCACCTTCCCACATACTTCCCCGGGCCCATTTCTGGAAGTGCTCCATTGCTTATGACAATTGGACATATGGGTTGTTTTTGTTGTTGTTTTGAGTCAGTTTTACTATGCAATCTTGGGTGGCCTGGAACTCACTCTGTAGACCAGGCTGGCCTGAAAACTCACAGAGATCCTCCTGCCTCTGCTCCCGAGTGCTGGGACTAAAAGTGTGAACCACTGCGCCCTGCAGAACATGTTTTTTTTTTTTTGGTTTTTCGAGACAGGGTTTCTCTTGTGTAGCTTTGCGCCTTTCCTGGAACTCACTTGGTAGCCCAGGCTGGCCTCGAACTCACAGAGATCCGCCCGCCTCTGCCTCCCGAGTGCTGGGATTAAAGGCGTGTGCCACCACCGCCCGGCAACAGAACATGTTTTTTATGATTTCAATGTTTACATGTCATCCTGATTAACGGAAAGAAGGCAAAATCATCGTGGTTGTTTTCCTGTCCCTGTTTGCTTATGACAGTGCCTCCCTCAGCAGCCTCAGCTGCCCTCGGACTGTGGCCGCTCTACCGCCTTACGTTTTTGAGTGCTTGAGAATACAGACATGCACCACATGCCCACCTCAACACGGTTCTTTACAGAGTTCACAAGATAAATCCTGAGTGACTAACAGACTTTCTCAGTTACCCCTACTGATTCATAGCACTTCCACAAACACCCATGAAACGCTGCCATAGACACCACGTGCTCTGAGGAAGAATGCCCCCCCCCCCATGGGCTCCCACATATTAGAGTGCCTACTCCTCAGGGAGCAAGCAGCACTACTTAGAAGGATTAAGAGGTGTGGCCTTGTGGGAGGAAGTGTGTCACTGGGGGTGGGCTTTCCCTCTCCCCTCTCTCCCCCTCCCCCTCCTCTCACTGCTGCCTGAGGACCCGGATGCAAAACTCTCAGAAACCTCTCCCTCCTCATGACTGCATGCTGCCACACTTCCTACCACGCTGGTAATGGACTGGCCCTCTGAAACTGTAAGAGAGCCCCAATTAAACGCTTTCTAAGAGTTGCTGTGATCATGGTGTCTCTTCATAGCAACAGAACACTAAGACACCAGCCCAGGCTTTTACCACTGATTTGTGTCCAGCCTCCTACTGTTAACATTGTGACATGGGTAACATTAGAATTACATTTAGAATTCTTGATTATTTTTCTATTTGAACATGCAGTTCATGTTGTCGAGTCTCAAAAGAAAACTTATCCTGGGGGGCTAGGAGAAAGTTCATCCATCAAAGTGCCTGCTGTAGAAACGTGAGGACCTGTATTCAGGTCCCCAGCAATCACATCAAAAAGCAGGTGTGTGGAGCGCCACTGGGTGTGTGGAGCCTGCTGGCCGAACACTCCAGAAAGGAACTGATAGCAACCTCTAGGCTCCAACTGCACAGATTCAAACAAACATACACTCACACATATGTCTACACATACATACAGAAATTTTTAAAAAAAGAAAGAAAATTCTTGCTGGGTTCTGTGGTGTCACAGGTTATCTCAGTAACTGGGAAGGCTAAGACAGGAGTTCAAAGCCACTTGGGTTTCCAAAAATAAAGAAGAAAGAGAGAGACTAAAGACATGGCTTAGTGGTACAATACCTGCTTAGGCTATGTGAGGGGAGGGAGCAGGAAGGGAGGAGGGAGGATCCGAAGCTATTTGGTTTGAATTGGCTTCTACTTACTGTCCACAGCACCGAGCTCTGGAAGGACAGTTCCACATCCACACACGATGTACTTTGGACAGGTCCTCCTACAACCCTACCCTCCCTTTCCATTCTCTCCATTCTCGTTAACCCTTTCTAGGCAGTTTTGCTTCTCTCTCCATGTCATATATACATATGCTTGGTTTTCTAAAAAGTGTTTCATGTATGGACTCCACATTTCTGATTGCCCTTACTTTAAAATAAAATATGAAAATAAGTGTTAGTAAGTGAAACCAGCAAAACAAAAATCAAATCCCCTGGTCAAAGTGAAGGACCGCCTCATTCATTGTGTTCAGTATAGCCTCACACGGATGATAAGGGACCGCCACCTTCCTGGGAACAGGCACAGGTGAGCCGGTTCCATGTATTCAGTGACTTCTCCACTGTGGAAAAGCTACGATTCCACCCAGTGAGGGACACCTGGTCACAGAGGCAGTGAGTCCAGGAACAGAGTGCGCTGCAGAGAGAAGGCTCTAGAAAGCAGCTACGAAAAGGAACAGGCAGAAGTCATGCACGGAAACTGTGATGGCTCTTCTTGGCTGTCAACTTGACTACATGTGTCATTAACTAAAACTTCAGCAGCTGTGAGGGGTTTTTGTTTTTGTTTTGCCTTAATTAAACCATTCCAAATGGGAAGACCCACTTTTCATCTGGATCTTTTGAGGTGGGAAGACCCACTTTTTTTTTTTTTTTTTTTTTTACTTTTTTTTTTTTTTTTTTTTTGGTTTTTCGAGACAGGGTTTCTCTGTGTAGCTTTGCGTCTTTCCTGGGACTCACTTGGAAGCCCAGGCTGGCCTGGAACTCACAGAGATCCGCCTGGCTCTGCCTCCCAAGTGCTGGGATTAAAGGCGTGCGCCACCACCGCCCGGCATGGGAAGACCCACTTTTAATGTGGGCCACACCTTCCGCTGGCCGCCTGTATAAAGGACATGGAAGAGGGAAGCCGGCTCTCTTTGCCTGCTTGCTCTTGCTCTCTGTGGCGAGTCCACTCCTTCACTGGCATTAATTAGCGCCGACTTCTTCAGGATTCTGGTGTACAATGAAGATGAGCTGAGACATCCAGCCTTGTAGGCTGAACCATTACTGTATTCTTGGACCTTCCGTGGTAGACAGCCATTGTTGGACTAGCTGGACCACAGTCTGTAAGCCATCTGAATATTATTCACCTGCAAGTTCTGTTCCTCTAGAGGACCAACCACAACTAATACCAAACATTTCTGAGCTCCTATGAAGCTAACATGTCTTCGCCATCATTAGTCATTTCAGAGGGCTGCCAGCTCCATAACCTACTTAGCAGTCAGGGAAATCTGAAGCTGACTGATCAGTCTCAAGGATAAAGTAACACTCCCCAGGTAGCCAAGACCTATAAATAGGCTTCTAATGGCTTTTCTCATTTTAGACAAGAAAGAATTCTATTTGCTTTCCAGCCTTAAGAACCTGGAAGTGTACACTCCACAGAGAGGCTGGATGTCAGAAACACAAATGAGCCAAACACAGCAGCACACCCTGTGATCTCAGTACTCAGAAAGCAGAGACACAGACACCACAAGTTCAAGGCCAGTCTGGTCTACTTAGAAAGCTGCTGGCCAGCCCAAGCTACATGGCAAGAATTCTTCAAAAACGAACAACAACAAAAAACACCTCACAAACAAGAGGTGCCCAAAGTAGGGGTGGCTGGGTAGATCACACCAGCTAACATTAAACAAAAAAGTAGTCGGTGGGTATGTAACACCCTAGCCACAGCTTTTGACTATCTCTCAGGAGAGCAATTTAGTAAAGCAAACAATCACAAACCTTGCACTGCCTTCTTCATACAACCCAAAATTCCAATAAAATCTATCCTTCCTAGTCGGGCATAGTGTCACAAACCTGTAATCCCAGCTCAAGGGAGGTACAGGCAGGAGGGCCATCCTGGGCTATATGCACCTGTCTTTAAGCACCACCACCCCCAATCAGTCCTCTAGAGTATGTCACAGACGGCTTCTAAGACTTGGCTGTCATCATAAACTCCTTCCTTTTCAACAATTCAGACAGCAGCTAGGAGGCAAACTGACGTCCAGTTTAATCATCATATCCCAATTACAACCTGAGCCCTTTGGATATTATTAACCCATCTTAATAGATAATAATAAATGGATATCTCCCATCTTAATAGATAATGCAAACACATAAGAAAAGTTTGTTTTTGGAGATGGTATCTCACTGAATCTGGAGTTCATCAATTCAGCTAGACTGGCTGCCCATAGAATTCCAGGGATCCTCCTGTCTCTGCCTTCCCAGTGCTGGAGCAGCAGCAGCAGCACCGAGATTTTTATGTGAGTGCTGTGATTCCGAAATCACATTCTCATGCTTGTCCAAACAGCATGTCACCAACTAAGCCATCCCCCCATCTGTGTGTGCTCTGAGACAGGGTCATCTCAGTCTGCAGATGAGGTTACACTAAAATGTGCTGCATAGAGACCAGGTTGGTGTCAGACTTGCAGTGATCCTCCTGCCTCTGCCTCTCGGGTTCTGGGATACAGGCGTGAGCCACTATGTCTAACTTGAAGTGAAGCTCTGACTGCAGTTTCTGTAGCTCTGGGTGGCGTAAGGGCCAGGAGCACTCCCTCAGCCTACAGAAGAGCTCATCTGACAATCCCAGACCTGGCAGGGACCTGATCTAGTCCCCTGAGCCTGTCCTGAAAACCCACCTCACCTATCAGCAAAACCCCAGCCAGGACAGCCTTCACTCTTGGAAACACAGAGTACCTTCTAACCAGGAGCAAGAGGCAGCTTTTCTAATCGGAAGACACTGTAGTATCCTGCTGTCATGTGTGGCCAGAGGACAGAGGGGAAGAGGGTCATCGTGTCCCCACTGTCGCTCTAGGGTCTGGGCAGACAGCTAACCTTTCTGAATTTCACTTGGAGACTGTGAGAGCCAAATTTCACGGATGTCAAATGGTTAGCGCAAACTGGCTGTTCCATCTGGAGCACACCAGTATCTCGGAGCAAGGATTTATGCCCTCAGGTGACAGACACTTCTTGTGCCCTCCCTCCAGAACTGTTAAGACAATTAAAAGGCATTTGGGCCACTGTAGCCAACACAGAAAAGGAATGACCACAAGACAACATCTTTCTTGTTTTTAGACCAGTCACACACCACCAAGGAAGAAAAGCCGCAGGGTGACAGAGCGTCACAGCTCTGTGACGGGACCCGGAAGTCAGGGTTTCCTAGCACTGTACCCCAACACCAGCACTATCCTAGCTTTTGTGGCAAGAAAATGCCAGACAGAGGTAGACCTCTGTGAGGTACCTCACCCAGCACCACCTGAGTCTTGTGTCTTCAGTGTTATTGCCCTTGCCTGTGTGTGGTTTTGCTGTTTTGTTTATTTTGATCATCTCTATCACCCAGACACACATATCAGGTCAATACTTTGGATGATGTGACTGGACAGTAGCAGCTTTGAATTATTACAGAAAAGAAACATTATCTCACGGCCATTTAGACACAAATAAGTCAAAGGAATTCAAGATGATGATCAAGGTTTGCACACTTGACTCGGAGTTTCTAAGTCCTCACTATGAACAAGTGTGCAAGCCAACAGACTGTAGCTGACTCTAGACAGAGAGAGGAAGCTGTGGACTCATTGCAGGGGAGACAGGCATCTGAAAGCCAGGAGCTGGGGTGTGACTCAGGGGAGAGTGGACGCTTATGTTCACCATGTGCAGAACCCCGACTCCCAAAGAGTCCAGGAGCACTGCACACAGACTCCCGAAGAGTCCAGGAGCACTGCACACAGACTCCCAAAGAGTCCAGGAGCACTGCACACAGACTCCCAAAGAGTCCAGGAGCACTGCACACAGACTCCCAAAGAGTCCAGGAGCACTGCACACAGACTCCCAAAGAGTCCAGGAGCACTGCACACAGACTCCCAAAGAGTCCAGGAGCACTGCACACAGACTCCCAAAGAGTCCAGGAGCACTGCACATAAAAGCACCCACATTCTAACAGTGGGAAATTCTTAGACATTACTCTATTAGGGGATGGGGAGATGGCTCCGTTATAAAATATTTGCCATACATACATGAAGACCACTACCACTACCGTCCTAGGAGGCCACCTCCACTCAGCAGAGTGCTTAGTGTTCTCCTCCTCTGGGGCTGGAGTCAGAATTGAGACATGAAACCGCACTGAGGAGTGGAGGTGAGCAAATGCACTCTGAGGTCAGCTCGGAACCCAAGCGGGGCTCTGAGGCTCTCACTCTGCTTTCGGGAGCTCAGCCCGAGGAATTCCTGGCTTTTGCTGATTATCTCTGTAGCATGTACACAAGATAGCGACAGGCGTCAGGCCAGAAAGTTGGTTGGGAGGTCAGCGGTGGCAGTGGGAACAGCGAGCAGACAGCCGTGCCAGAGCAGGTGGTCCTTGCACGAAGCAGGCCAGTGCCAAGTAAGGCCAAGGCCACCAACAGGCAGCATGATTCCCAGAAACTCGATGCTTCAGGCAACACTGGCTACAGCCCGGCCAAGGTGCAGGACGGGACTGGGATGACCATGTGGACCAGCCACAGCTGTCTGCTCTAGGATGGCAAAGGAAATGTTCTCCCCAGGGGACTGCTGGACCTCCTTCCTCCAGGCCTGCCCCCCAGGAAGAGGGCAGTAGAAGGAGAAAAAAAGAAGCCAGTTTCAGGGCACCAGAGCGATTCAAACCAAACCAACTGGCACTTGATTCAAAACAATGGTGGCTTTGTCGGGAGATTGCAACAGCCAACAAGAGCTGGTTGAAAAACCTGCCCTCCCCTCCTAATTTCTCTCCTCTAGTCCCCGTGACTTTGAGACATCACTCTAAAAAAGAGGAAAACAAATTATGCACATAAACCAACATTAGCCGAGCCACAGGAGGCCTCCGAGTGCCCTTTGGAGATGACACATCCCCACGGCCAGCTGTTATGATGCACTGTCTCCTACCTCAGAAGCCCTTCTCGGGCTCCCAGGACACGTTTAAATCTGCCTTGCTGATAATTCTCCGGAATCCTAGCCAAGAGGGAGCAGGGCTGAAACATTATGGTCTCCACAGTACTGCCACCTACGTTACGAGCACTTGGGAGGGGAACAGTCAAGACCTTGATGTGTGCTCTCAGGCTGGGGTGCCGCTCTCACCTCTGTCAGGGCCGGAAGCTCTGCCTTGGGGTTTGCTAAGACACAAAACACAAGAACATTCCCTCTGGAGACGGGGGAGGAAAGCAGACTGTAGTACTTCTCACACCACACCCTGTTCTGCTCACTGTGTCCCCACTCTACCAATGAGACTGTCACCCCCTGTACTTCACCAACACCCAGAGCACCAAAGGAGCCAGCGACAGGCACAGGGACAAAGAAAAACAAACAGACTTATCAGGAAGACGCAGGTGGTCACACATGGCCACACCTGCTCCACTGCAACCCACAGGTCTCTGGTAGCTGGAGAGGCTGGGCATGGCACAGGCAAGCTTCACCTGCCTGGCTGCTCTCAGGTACTGGGTAAGGGCAACATCAAGGACAACACACAGCTGACTCGATAAGTGTGTTCTGTGCTTTTGTGAGGGCAGATTCGCCTGTTAACAGTTTCCTGTCAGGGTTGGTCTCCTCCCCTCCCCTTTTTCTTTCTTTCCTTTTTCACTCTGTAGCCCAGGCTGGCCTTGAACTCACAGAGATCCGCCTGCCTCTGCCTCTAGAGTGCTGAGACTCAAAGTGTGCACCACTGATCTCTGTTAGCGCTTCTCACTGAGGAAAAACCAATGGATTTCACCAGTGGGCACCGGGGATAGGGCTCAGGGGTAGGTGGTGCCCTTGGCATGTATGAAGGCCTGGGTTAGACCACTAGCATCACACACAAAACAACACTCACACCCAACTAAGGGTGACAGAAACTTGTCGGGGAGACAAGGGCCATTCTAAGAGAGCAATCACTGAGCCCTCAGCAAGAAGCCAGGACAAGAACAGCAGGACATGGACACCTGGGCTCTGAACCTCTCCCCTGGGTCCTCACCTCAACACAGGGCAAGTCAGACGACCACAGACCGCTCAACAAGCCCAGCACTCCCCCAGAGGGCTGCTGGCAGGACAGCCAATACCACACACAACTCCTTAAGCAGCTCTAAAGATGGCTGCCAAAGCTGGAGGCCAGTCAGCGTCTCAGGACTCTTCCCGACGAAGTGCTCAAATAGTTTCAGAGTTCAGTCGGCTCTTCCTTTCCTGAATCAGCCAGAGTGCAGGCTGGAACTCTCCAGAACAAGAACCTACAGCAAGCCAAAAGCACAGGTCAGCTAGCTGCCGGCCGGCCACTGTACCACTACACTCTTCATCAAAGCCTGACCCGCCTCTGCCTCTAGAACAATGGAAGGTCGAGGGACAGTCCTCAGGGCCAAAGACACTGCTCCAGCGCCTCTGGGGTCTGTTGGCCATCAGGTCACAGCAGCCACTGTCCCCAGCCCCTCTGCCAACTGCAGGGACATACATGAAAACACAAGAAGCTTCAAATAAGCCACCTAGGGCACCGAAGAAGCCACTGCTCGGCTATGCAACTAAAGCAACACACACACACACACACACACACACACACACACACACACACACACACTTGCCCAAGTGAGGGTAGGGTCTGGTGACAAGGTGAGGGTACATAATGTAGTGATATGGGGTACTGCCAAAAATGTTCTGGGGTAGAGGATCCTATCAGTAAGGAAGGAGAGGCAGAGGGGCATTTCAGAGAATGGAGCCAACTCGGAATATATGACAGGAATAAACAGAACAGGGCCTAACTCCGAGAGGTGGCAAATGCCAATAATTCCAGCACTAAGGAGAAAGAGGCAGAAGGATCAAAGCCATCCTTGGCTACATAGTGAGTTCAAGGCCAGCCTGGGCTACATGATACCCTTTCTTCACAAACCAAAACCAAACAAAACACTAGGTGCCCTGGGGCACTACAAAAAATTACCATGAAAATATTCTCAAGGATCAACGGAGATTAAATAAATAATAAGATATCCTACAACGAGATTCAATGAAAACATTGCTGATGAGCATTTGGGGACTTGGAGAGGTATTCACAATCTGCTAAGAGGAAAAAGAGTGTACACTCAGCATGCCAAAAACAATTGAAAAACAAGGTGTAGAAGGATAAACACTGGGGAGCTGAAAGGTTATTCCTAAGTGCTCCAATTTTTAGCTTGTCTTTTATCTATATCCATAGTTTCTAAATTTTCTATAGTAAAATAAAAGTGCAGTTTAAAAGGAAAAGGTGGGTTTATAAAATGTTTTATCTGTTCATTTATCCACTCAGTCACATGTCACAGCAAGCACACAGAGGTCAGAGCACATCATGTGGGTCCCACTGTGGGTCCCAGGAAGAAAACTCAGCTTGGTAGCAAGCATATTTACCCACTGAGCCATCTCTTAAAGTTAAAGAGATGTTTAACTTTTGTTGTTGTTTTTGTTTGTTTGTTGGTTGATTGGTTGGTTTTTCTGAGACAGGGTTTCTCTGTGTAGCTTTGCGCCTTTCCTGGATCTCGCTCGGTAGTAGCCGGGTGGTGGTGGCGCACACCTTTAATCCCAGCACTCAGGAGGCAGAGCCAGGCGGATCTCTGGGAGTAAAAGGGTATCTTAATGTTCAAAAATTACAATGGTTGGGTTGGTAGCGCACACCTGTAACCTCAACAGTGAGGAGGCTGAGGCAGGAGGATTGCCACAGTTTAAGACAGGCCTGGGCTAGACAGTGAGTTTCAGACCAGAATGAGCTACAAAGTTAAGACCTTGCCTCACTAAAAAACAAAAACAAAAACAGAAACAAATAAATGAAATACTATGGACACAGAGAAATAATGCTGAGTTAAGTCTGGAAAGAGGCCTGAAAATGGAGCCAACTCCAAGTAAGCTGAGAAAAGCTACCCAAAATTCAGCAAACATGTCTCTGCAGAGAAAGCACTACATCTCTGATAAAAACAAATTCTATTTTAATCTTCTCAGAAGCAGAAGCAATGCTACTTATAAGTCATAAAGTTATTTGCCAACATCATTATAAATCAGATCAAAAAGATAGAAAGGACAGAATTCCTCGGAGGTGTGCTGCACAAATGAATGTACAGTCAGGATATGTCGAGGGGACCCTGAGAGGGCATACCCGATGCTTTGTAAGCAACCCCAAACACAAGTGCATAGACCGAGCACGCACGCACGCACGCACGTGTGCACACACACACACGCACACGCACACGCACACGGCAGCACCATGCACTCTCATGAAGCATGTGGGTCAGGAAGTCAGCAGGAGTCCATCACAGCCTAACTTCAAGGTCACAGCTTTGCTTCAACTGTGACCAAAGGAAATCTAAGTTCTGACCACCCTACTCTGGTCACAAATGGCAATGAGACACAGATAATGTAAAACTAAGGTCAACCGAGAGTCCAAGAATTTGACAAAATGGGGTGAACCTTCTGTCTCTAGGGCAAGACCATGGCTTTAGCACCTCATAACTCAGTGTAATAATGGCCTCTGGGAAGCGTGCACATCTTTGGGGTTCACTAGATAGCCTCAGATTTATTATCAGGATTATGATCCTCTGACTTCAAACAGACAAGAAGGTACATAAACAGCAGGGACCCTACAGAATGGTTTTGTGCCAAGCCAAATGGTGGCAAACAGCACACCACCTCTACCATGCAGGTCAAGACTCAAACATTTACATCTAACCTAGATTCAACTCAGTCGCGCCCCCCCCCCCCCAACCACCCAGTATCCGATAACTAAGCTTACACCTTAGATTACAAACAAAAGCCAAAGTTAAAAGTAGAGTCCTCCTAAGAGTCTAGATTTCTGGGCCTGGGAGCCCTATAGTCCAGGGAAAGAGCACAATTTCAAAAGGGAAAAAATATCCAGATTTATTCTTCCAACTTTTCAAATATGCCAGATTTAACACTGAGCTCATATTCCCGAATAGCAAGAATCCCCTGGAACGAGGTGGTGACTGCTCTCAGGCTAAGATTCTAGTTTACAACAGTTCCCACCATTTCCTGGGGCCTTCTCATCACTGAGGCCAAGGCTCCTGCAGTTTACACATTTTCCTAATAACCATTTCCCTGTAACTGTGACTTCCAAAAGAGGGCAAGCAAAACCAGCAGACGGCCTCTTGCTCTGAGATGGCCTGCTGTATACCCTGGCCCTTGTGGACATTGGAGTTCGTGACTTCTGACCTAGATAAACAATATTACGAGAAAGGTCATAAAGGGATAATTTTACAGACAGTAATTTGGCAAGCTCCTGTGTAAGGTGCAGAAACTAATTCCCGTTTCCCTGTTCTAGGGGAAGCCTCAGACAAGGTCACTTCCTAACTATTTCAGTACTCACTGCGTACCCTGAAAACAGAATAAAGGAATTTCTAGTTACTGACATATTGAGGAAATCTAGTCTTGCATGTTCCAAATAAGTCCATATAGATAATATTAAAATATGCAGACATCTGAACTGTTTTCTTTTTCCTTCCTAATGGACAAGCATATCCCGGCACCTGTGAGGCAGAATGAGGAAGCTCACGAGTTCAAGGCCACAGTGTGAGATCCTGTCTCAAAACAATGAAGTAGGGCTGGGGATACAGCTTAGAGGTACAGTGCTCACTCAGCATGCATGAAGCCCTGGGTTTCATCCCCAGCCCCACAAAGACAAAGTAAATCAAAGCAATAAGCAAGTCACTCGTGACTAAAAATCCTAGCACTTGGAGGGCTGAAGTAGAAGTTTCACTCTGAGTTTGAGGCTAGCCTGGGTTACAGGGAGTTCCAGATCAACCTGGGAGGCCAGGTGGTGGTGGTGGTGGCCCAGACCTTGAATCCCAGCACTCGGGAGGCAGAGCCAGGCGGATCTCTGTGAGTTCGAGGCCAGCCTGGTCTACAGAGCAAGATCCAGGACAGGCACCCAAACTACACACAGAGAAAGCCTGTCTCAAACAAACAAACAAAAAAACAAAAACAAAAACAAAAGTGAGACCCTGCCTCAAAAACAAAAACAAGAGAGCTAGAGGGATGACTCCAAGGGTAAGGCTCCTGCCATGCAAGTGTCCCATGACCTGAGTTCAATTCCTGGAAGGAAAGAACTGACTCCACAAAGTCTTCCTCTGACCTCCCCATGTGTCCTGCAAAACACACATACACACACACACACACACACACACACACACACACACACACACACACACACGGGTGGGTACATGCACTCTCACAAAATAAAAAAAAATAAAGGCAGACAACAATCAAAACAACAAATAAGCTATAAATCAGCATCATCCAGAAACACCTCTTATGTCTATTACCAGTCAGCTTCTGCTCTAGTTCCTTCAATAGTAAATATTAGTTTTTCTTATTCTTTGAGAGGGTTTTGTGTAGCAGAGGCTGCCCTAGAATGTACTATGTGGTTTAGCCTGGCCTTGAATTCTGGATCCTCCAGAGCACAAGCATTACAGGTCTATGCTATCATTCACAAGTACTGATCTTCTTTAGCCCATTTTAGAACTGCATATAAATGGAACTGGATACTCTTCTGGGTTACTGTGTTCTGTTGCGTCAAACACTTACAGTTGTTTGTTTTTGTTTTTGTTTTCCGAGACAGGGTTTCTCTGTGTAGTTTTGGTGCCTGTCCTGGAACTCACTCTGTAGACCAGGCTGGCCTCGAACTCACAGAGATCCGCCTGCCTCTGCCTCCTGAGTGCTGGGATTAAAGGCGTGTGCCACTACTGCCTGGCTTTTTGTTTTGCCTTTTGATAATTTTTATTATTATTATTATTATTTTAAAAGATTTATTTATTATGTATACAGTGTTCTGCCTGCATGAATGCCTGCAGGCCAGAAGAGGGCAGCAGATCTCATTACAGTTGGTAATGAGCCACCATGTGGGTGCTGGGAATTGATGAACTCAGGACCTCTGGAAGAACAACCAGTGTTCTTAACTGCTGAGTCATCTCTCCAGCCCTATTTTTTTATTATTGAATACAATCTGTTCCTAGGACAATATCACTCAAAAACTACTATCTGTGGAAGAAAAATCAGTGCGGTAACCATGATTCTAATCTACCTTGCTCGTTTTTTCTCCCTGGACATCATGACCTAGAGGAGCCAAAGAAGAAGTCCCTACCCAGGGCCACATGACCTAAGTCCCATGTCATTTCACATGCTTCATGGATATTTTACATTTGCCCTGTGTCTTAGGGTTTTTTATTACTGTGAAGAGACACTGTGACCATGGCAACTCTAGTAAGGAAAACATTTAATTGGGATGCCTTGCTTACAATTGCAGAGGCTCAGTCCATTATCATCATGGTAGGAAGCATGGCGGCACATGGGCTGATGTGGTGCTGGAGCAGAGAGTCCTGTATCTTTCAGCAACAAGAAGTCGACTGACTGTCACACTGAGAAAAGCTTGAGCAAGAGACTCAAAGCCCGCCCCACAGTGACGCACTTCCTCCATCAAGGCCACACCTCCTAACAGTGCCACTCCTCTTGAGGCCATTTTCGTTCAAACTCTGTAAGAAAGCTCTTACCTGATTCCATAAGAGAATCATGTTACAGAACATGGAAAGTCAATATCAAAATAATGAAATACTTCCAAATCCTCTCAAAAACATGTTTGTTGAGAGCTGGGGAGGTGGTCCATTTGGTAAGGTGCCTGCCACACGAAACATGAGGAGCTGAGTTATATTCCCAGGACCCATATAAAAAGGCTGGGCAAGCCGGGCGGTGGTGGCGCACGCCTTTAATCCCAGCACTCAGGAGGCAGAGCCAGGCAGGCGGATCTCTGTGAGTTCGAGGCCAGCCTGGACTACCAAGTGAGTTCCAAGAAAAGGCACAAAGCTACACAGAGAAAGCCTGTCTCGAAAAACCAAAAAAAAAAAAAAAAAAAAAGGCTGGGCAAGGGCATCACACACCTGTAATCGGGGGGGGGGGGGGGGGGGGACGGGGACGGACTAGAACCCTGGTGCTCATTGCCTAGCTGGTCTACCTAAACCATCAGATTTGGTTCAGAGAATCCTCTCTATCAAAACAAACGGTAGACAGCAGTAAAGGCACACACTTGACGTCAACCTCTGACTCCCACCCTGCATGTACACAAACACAAAATAAAATTGAAAAACAAAATGTGTCTGTAGCCAGGGGTGGTGGCACATGCCTTTAGTCTCAGGACAAAGGAGGCAGATGATCTCTGAGAGTTTGAGTCTGGGTTTGAGTCTGGTCTACATAATGAATTCTAGGCTAGCCAGAGCTGCGTAGCTGAGACTCTAACAATAACAACAACACAGAAGTCTACCATCAAGCATGGTAGCTTATGTCTACAACCCCAGTACTCAGGAGGCTAAGGCAGGAGGAATACTGCAAGTTCAAGCCAGTCTGGGTCATACAGTGAAAACTGCTTCAGAGGGAGAGGGGAGAGGAGAGAGGGGAGTGGGGAGAGGGGAGGGGAGAGGGGAGAGGGGAGGGGAGAGGGGAGAGGGAGAGGGGAGTGGGGAGAGGGAAGAGGGAAAGGGAAAGGGAGAGAGGAGGGGAGAGGGAGACAGGAGACGGGAGAGGGAGGAGAATGTCCATGAATAAATTAACAAAAAGTGGTGTATATTGGGCGGAGAGATGACTTAGCAGTTAAAAGCAATAGCTGGTCTTCCAGAAGACCCAGGTTTAATTCCTAGTACCCACACGGTGACTAACAACCTCCTATAACTCCAGATACAAGGGATCCGATGTTCTCTTCTGAACTCCACAGGTACCAGGTATACATGTGGCACATGGACATACATGCACACAAAAAACACACATACAAAAACATTTTTAAAAGTTGTGTATTGGGACCTCTCGAAATTGAGAACCTTTTGCAGGGCGAAAGACACAGTCAATAAGACATAAAGACAGCCAACAGAATGGGAAAAGATCTTCACCAACCACACATCTGACAGAGGATTAATCTCCACAGTATATAAAGAACTCAAGAAACTAGACATCAAAATATTGAACAGTCCAATTAAAAAATGGGCTAAAGAGCTAAACAGAGAATTCACAAAACAAGAAGCACAAATGGTTGAAAGACATTTAAAGGAACGCTCAACATCCTTAATCATCAGAGAAATGCAAATCAAAACGACTGAGATACCACCTTACACCTGTCAGAATGGCTACGATCAAAAACACCAATGACAGTCAATGTTGGAGAGGATGTGGAGCAAAGGGAACACTCCTCCACTGTTGGTGGGAATGCAAGCTTGTACAACCACTGTGGAAATCAGTATGGCGGTTTCTCAGAAAATTAGAAATTCAACTACCTCAAGACCCAGCCATCCCACTCTTGGGCATATACCCAAGGAATGCTGATTCATACCATAAAGATACATGCTCAGCTATGTTCATAGCAGCACTACTTGTAATAGCCAGAACCTGGAAACAACCTAGATGCCCGTCAACTGAAGAATGGATGAAAAAAATGTGGTACATATACACAATGGAGTACTACTCAGCAGAGAAAAACAATGAAAGCATGAAATTTGCAGGCAAATGGATGGAACTAGAAAAAATCATCCTGAGTGAGGTAACCCAAACCCAGAAGGACAGTCATGGTATGTACTCACTCATAAGTGAATTCTAGATATAAAATAAAGAACAATCAGACTACAACCCACAGAACCATGGAGGCTATATATATAACATGGAGGTCCCTAGGACGACTGTGGCTTATAATAAATTTCTGTTTTACTCAATTACTGAGCAAGCCTCAATGAAACATCTCACTTTTAAGATAAGAATACATACTCTATCAAGATGATATTAGAAAAATAAATTAATTAATTTTAAACAATAAAAATAAAGAAAAATAAAAGAAAAATTCAAAATATTAAACAAACAAACATTTTACTAAAGTTAAAAAAAGGGAGAACTTGGGACCCATCATTCCTTTCCACATTCTATTCTTTCCCTTGTTTTATATATTTAAAATTTTTTTATTGGTGGATTCTGCTGGAGGATCCGATGCAGATAAGCACTGGAGGGCTCCTGTTGCAAATCACCCTCTGGAACAATGGAAGGATCTTTCTACAAGCACATGGAGGAGACCTGATCTAGTGTTGGTGTGGCCCCCGAGTTTGGTTTATGTCTTTCCTCAGGACAATGAGGTTCCTCTTTGGATTCCTGAGCACTGAACACGCCCTGTGGCTCCTGCTGAAGCCCAACATGACAGAGACCTAATGGGTCATCATGAAAAAATCTACCCTTCTGATGCCAATGGAGATTGAGAGCCCAGCAAGCATTAATGTAAGCCTAGGAACTGTAGTCATGAGATTGGATTCTCCAGAAGAGCTGCCAGCTAAAGTCATGCTGGGACCAAGGAAAACGGGCCTTGGCGGTTCATGTTCCTGGAGTTGTATCCATGCCAGTGGATGTCCACACAATCCATAAGAGAATTTGACATTGCTGCTGGGGCTGTTGCTGTTATAACAATGGCGCACACCGCTGCTACTGTTTCTGGGATTACCATTTCATAATTGCTTACTACAGCTAGCACAGTGGAGACCCTGGCAACAAAAGTAGCTACCACAGTTAGTTAATCTTTCATTCTATTGGGCATGATAAATTTAATTCAGTAGTTATATACATCTCAATTGGCTTTGAAAATTATAAATTTATAAACTCAAGATCCAGTTGCTTTTGGGATACTATCTTACAAGGACTTCAATGTACACTATGGCTCGTTAAGGAAGGGAATGGCTCAGTTGCCTTTAGCCTACTGGCTATGGGTGAGATAGGACCTCTGTGGGTCTTTTCTGTGTTGAACACACAGATTGCAAGCCCAGTGCCACTTTGAGATCTTTGGCAGCAGTTAACTCTGCAGCTCACACACGATTGAGCCGTTATGATAATGAGTATTCAGAGATGGGTAATGCCTGGGGGGGCACTCACCAACCTAAGACAGAGCGCCTGTGTGGCCTGGGCAGGCGTCTCCGTGACAGGTAAGGTGACCTGCTGACATCCCACACAACCCAAGTCAGAAGCTCATTTTTTTAATAAAAGGGGTCCTGCAGGGCCCTGGCCCCCGTTTTGGGTAACTGTTGCCTTGCTTGCGGACCTTGACCTTGATATCCTCCCAATGCTAATTCCCTGCCAGGTTCCACCCTCCTAAATGCTTAAGGGAAGTTCCTTGTCTGTATATCCTGAATAATGGGCGTTAACAGCTTAGATGCAAGATTGTAAAACATCAGTAGCGAACTTCTGCCCTCCGGGGTCCTCCCATTGTGCTGTAAGCCTGTATTTAAGACCTCCTACCTCCTTCAAGAAATGACATTCAATATTTAAAATTAAATATATATATATATATATATACATATATATATAATTGAATGAATACTGCGAATGTAATCTATGAATACCACAAATGTGATTAATATGAGTGTAAGTAATGAATATCATGAGTGTAATTTAAAAAATAAATAAAGAAAAAGAAATTCTCAAAAATATTAAAAAAATTTGTTAAAAAATTGAAAAAAAAAGTTGTGTACCTATGAATGAAATACTATTTAGCAATAAGAAAGAATAAAATACGTGGCACATCTACAACACAGACAAACTCTGAAAACATATAAAGCTGAGTATGGGCTTATTCCTTGTAACCTCGGCATTTGGTCGGTCAGTACAGGAGAATCAGGAGTTCAAGGTCATCCTTGTACTACATACATACTGAGATTGAGTCCAAACCGGGCTACATGAGAGTGTGTCAGAAACTGAAGGGAAAAAATAATAATAAGAAGAAAGCATTATAGTAAGTCAAAGAAGCCAGACTCGGAAGGCCACCTATTCTATGATCACATGGTTATGAAATTTCTAGAGAAGACAAATCTGCAGAGAAAGACTAGCAGTGACTGGAGCACTTGATGTGGCAGAAGACAAACCAAAATCACAGCTAGACTGCAGCTCTGTGCCTGGAGAGGTTCTGCTCAGTCAGAGAGCCACCCAGCCTCCCTCTCTGCCTCCTGCTCAAGCACTGAGATTGGAGACTCCAGGGTTACTTTGATAAGGGCAAAGAGCACTCGTGGGGACAGGAAGTTTATCAAGCTCTGCATGGCAGCCCTGGCCGTGCAGACTCAAGGGGACAGAAGCGTCTGCAGCACGGGACAAGAGAGAAGAAGAGGGGCACTGGCAGCAGGAGTGAGACTCTCGAGGAAAAGTCACTTTTTCTTCCTTTCCCCCACAGGGTGTTCCTGCGTAGCCCAGGCTGGCCTCGAACTCAGAGATCCGCTGCCTCTGCCTTGAGTGCTGGGATTAAAGGCATGAGCCACCACCGCCCAGCTGAAAGTCATTTCTTGATGGAACAGTAAAGAAGGTTCTCTCTCCTGCTGAGAATGAGGGCCACCTGGCTCCAGCTCCAGTCTCCACAGCCCTCTGGTAGCCCAGGAGGTGCTAAAATTGGTGTGGAATAACAAGCGCCCTTCCTTAGCCTGGCATCAGAGAGCTGTGACCCAAACAGCTCGACCTGAAACACAAGCCTTTGCGGCCTGGAATTGTAACCACACAAAGAAGTTTCAACAGGAGACAGAAGATCACCACAGACACTGGCTGCCTGCACTGCACATTTTATACCCATCAGGTAATGTGATTCTGGAGAAGGAATAATCTGAATCTTTCATGGGCCATTATAGGAATCCTTCAAAACAAGACAAACCCATTGGGGTGTGCTGGCCCAAGCTAGTAATCCCAGTACTTGGGACATAGAAACAGGAAAGTTAGGAGTTCAAAGTCAGCCAGGCTCAGTAGCCAACACCTTTAGTCCCAGTACTTAGGAGGCAGAAGCAGGTGGATTTCTGTGGGGGGCCAGCCTGGTCTACATAGTAAGTTCTAAGACAGCCAGGGCTATGTAGTGAAACCCTGTCTGGAAAAAACAAACAAACAAACAAACAAACAAACAACAACAACAAAGAGTTCACAGTGAGAGAGCCGGTGAGATGCTCAGTGCTTAAGAGCACCTGTCTTTCCAGAGCATCTCACTTCCATTCCCAGCACCCACACAGCAACTCACAACTGTTCATGGCCTCAGCTTTTTTTTTTCTTTTTAAAGATTTATTTATTATGCATACAATGTTCTGCCTGCATGGCAGAAGAGGGCGCCAGATCTCATTAAAGATGGTTGTGAGCCACCATGTGGTTGCTGGAAATTGAACTCAGGACCTCTGGAAGAATAGCCAGTGCTCTTAACCTCTGAGCCATCTCTCCAGCCCCCTCATGGCTTCAGCTTTAAGGGGTCTGACACACCCTTCTGACCTACATGGGCACCAGGCATGACATGGTGCAGACATACAAGAACATAAATCTAAAAGAAGAAAAAATTTTAAAGTCAAGATACAAATTTTAAAAATAGTTAAAGGTCAGGCTGAGGAGATGCTTCAATGGGTAAAGTGAGGATCCCCATAAGGCTGGATCAAGAGTCAGCATCTGGGGGGCTGGAGAGATGGCTCAGAGGTTAAGAGCACTGGCTGTTCTTCCAGAGGTCCTGAGTTCAATTCCCAGCAACCACATAGTGGCTCACAACCATCTGTAATGAGATCTGGTGCCCTCTTCTGGTCTGCAGGGATATGTGCACTGTATACATAATAAATAATTAAAAAAAAAAAGAGTCAGCATCTGTAACCCCAGCACTTCTAGAGCAAGCTATGAGGCAGTGATGGGCGAATCCCTAGCAGCTTGAGAGGCAGGTAGCCTTGCACATGCAGTGACAGACAAGAGACCCTGTCCCAAACAAGGCGGAAGACAAGAACCAACACCAAGAGAGGGCCGCCTCCATGTGGCCTGAGTGTACACACGTGTACATTCCGCCCCCCCCCATACACACACATGAGATCTTGTCTCAAAAACATAAGGAAATAAATAAGCCAGGTGGTGGCACACGCCTTTAATCCCAGCACTCAGTAGGCAGAGACAGGCGAATCTCTGTGAGTTCAAGGCCAGCCTGGGCTACAGAGTGAGTTCCAGGAAAGGCGCAAAGTGACACAGAGAAACCCTGTCTTGAACCCCTCCCCCCCAATAGATAGGTAGGTAGGTAGGTAGGTAGGTAGGTAGGTAGGTAGGTAGGTAGGTAGGTAGATAGATAGATAGATAGATAGATAGATAGATAGATAGATAGATAGATAGATAAGGAAACAAAAAACGCCAAGCTGAAGCTAGCCACAGTGGCTTGGATTTATAATCCCAGCTATCTGGAAAGCTGAGACAGGAGAACCACAAGTTCAGGCCAGTTTGGGCAACTTAGTGAGACTCTGTCACAAAATAAAAGGTAAAAAGTTTGGAGATGTTTCCCAGAGGGAGAATACTTGCCCAGAGTGCATTAAGCCCTAGGTTCAATGCCCAGTTACCCAAACACAAACATTGAATGACTTTCTACAACACCCTATTACAGAAATTATACTTTATTATACAATACACTTTACAGGCATTTCCTTGGGCTGGGGCTCTCCCATCACTAGGGAGATGAACCAAGGTCCAATGCATTCAGCATAACAATCATTCCACGGTGGGCTGCATGCTCTTCTGTGGAGGAAGAAGGCTTGAAGACATTCTTACCAAGCTCAGTGAGTAAAAAAAGAGAGGTTAAGTGCTTAGAAACACTTTCTCAGAAGCTTATGCCAGGCTCAGTGCCGCACAACTGGACTATCTACCCTAGAGAGGCAAAGACAAGAGGGTCCCAAGTTCAGTGAAAAGTTGTCGATGGAAAGAAGACAAAAAGGTGTTAGAAGGAAAAAAAAAAAAATAAAGCTGGGCGGTGGTGGCGCACGCCTTTAATCCCAGCACTCGGGAGGCAGAGGCAGGCGGATCTCTGTGAGTTCGAGGCCAGCCTGGACTACCAAGTGAGTTCCAGGAAAAGGCGCAAAGCTACACAGAGAAACCCTGTCTCGAAAAACCAAAAAAAAAAAGGTGTTAGAAGGTGGCTGCATGGGTAACAGCGTAAGAACACTTTCGCAGCGAGCCTAACGGCCCCAGAGTTCAGATCCAGCACCGCATAAGAACGCTGGGTGTGGCCGTGCACACAACCAATCCCTGCACCGGGAGGCTCAGAGATACGCAGAGCAGCAGGGTTCTCTGGCCTCAGCTCTTTCTCAAGGGAATAAGTGACAGAGCAGGACACCTGACATCTTTCCCTGGCCTCCTCACACCCACACATAGACATGCACACATACTTACACACTTCAAAGAAGAGAAGAAGAAGAAAAAAAAAAAGGCTGGGCGGTGGCGCACGCCTGTAATCCCAGCACTCAGGAGACAGAGGCAGGGGAACCTCAGTGTAGTGAGTTTCAGGACAGCCAGGGCCATGTAGAAACGTTTGAAAGCAACCTGCCTTAGTTTCCTATTGGTGCTGTAACACTGGGTTACAGAAATGAATTTACTATTCCATAATCTTCACGGCCAAATATCAAATTCAGGTTTCACGGGCTGAAACCAGGACTCGGCAGGCCTGCATCCCTCCTAGGAGGCAAGGAGAGATGGTGCCCGGCCTGCATCCCTCCTAGGAGGCAAGGAGAGATACTGCCCCCTTGTCACCTCCTCTCTTAAGGTTACCCACATCCCTTAGCTCAGTCTCTTCCCTCCTCTTCTTCAAAGTTAGCTGCATCAGGATGAGTCTTTTCCTACTGGGATCTCTCCAGCTCTCTCTTCCACCAGTTAAGGACCCTTGGGATTACACTGGGCCCACTCAGATAATCCAGGATAATCTTAGCTGATCAGCAAATTTAATTCCATCTGCAGCCTTAAATCCACTTTGCTGTGTAACAACATTTTCACAGGATTCAGGAACTGAGACATAAGCATCTTTTTGTTGTTGTTACATTTATTTACTTATTTATTTTGTGTGTGTGTGTGTGTGTGTGTGTGTGTGTGTGTGTGTGTGTGTGTGTAGGTCAGAGAAAGACTTACAGGAGTTGCTTCTTTCTTCTTCTGGGAGTGTGTTCTCCCTTTCCACCACGTGGGTTGTCAGGTTTGGTAAACTGCCTTTATCTACCAAGCTGTCTCATCAGCCCCAGACATCTTTAAGGGCACTGTTAACCTGCCTATTGTACCACCCAAGGAGGCAACAATACAAACACCCCCTAACAAAGGCTCGTCCTGTTTCCCTCCACACCAGCATTCCCTAAAGCATCAATCCACACAGTTATCTTTAAAGAATGGAAAGGAAGAGCAGCAGGATTCAACAAAGGCAAGTTTATAAAGCTGGTTCCAGACTCTGGAGGATCCCTTCTCAAGTCAACGTCCAGTTCTTAGTCACAGAGTCTGTGGGAGAGGTGCTAGCAGACTCCAAGGGACTCAAGGGTGAAGACGGCAGGTTAGCCAGGACCACACCATCATCATCCACAAGACTGAATGACTCAAGTAAGAGTGGCGGCCTTCCAAAGGTCATTCACTGGAGGAAGGCTCAGACTGAAGGGAACACGGGGTTTAGCCAGTGGGGATAGGATTCTAAGCAGCCCAAGACACCCATCTTCCCATCTGGGTTCCCCGGCACCTTCATTTCCTCTACCATGGAATCCTAGGCTTTAGTAAGTGGATGAGTGGGGGCGTTTCCGTTCAAGAGACTTCCCCTGGTCTGAGGGTGAAGCTCATCAGTAGGCAAGCATTTAGAATGCGTAAGATCCCGGGAATAAGGGCTAGCAAGATGGTTCAGTGGATAAAGGGGTTTGCTGCCAAGCCCAAGGAGCTGAGTTCAGTCCCCAGGACCCACATGGTGGAAGGAGAGAACCTACTCCTCCAAGTCGGGGTCTGACAGTCGTGTCTGACCTCTGTAACTATGTTGCAGAGGAAGCAGTGACAGGCACATCCCTGGAGCTCACTGGCCAGCCTCTGAGTTCGGCCAGAAACCGTACCTCAAAAAACAAGGTGGGGCTGGGGAGGAATTTAGAAAGTAATAAGGGAGAGAGCAACCGAGGAAGATAATGGATACTAACCTCTGACCTCTGCATGTTTACATACACATGTACATGTGTAATTGCATGCACACACACAAATGCTACACATACATGTACACATACAAACAAATTCAATCCTTAACTTCCAGGTCCATACTTATTTGTTCATTTGTTTGTTTGTTTTTGAGGCAAGGTCTCCTGGCAACCAAGCTGCCTTGAAGTCAATGTACAGCCACCATGAGCTTGAGCTCCCATTTCCCAAGGGTGCTGGGTCTCCAGATGTCTACCCCATACCGTAACTCACTTGCCAAATGAGACATCCTCAGCTTTCTTTCCAAGTCTGTTAACTCTTCCTCACCCTTCTGTTGGGCTGGCAATTAACCAGTAGACGCTACTTAAAATGGAAATTTGGACCTGGACTAAGAGGAACAGAGGCTTCTCTTTAGGGGAGAGAATTCATGATTTCCAATAATTAACACAGGGGAGAAGGGATAAGCAGAGACTCTGATGTCAGCAAAACCATCCACACACTAGTTACGGACACAAACACATACACACTTGCCCTGGCGTGGACACGCCTCCCAATACTGCCCTTAAGTCAGACTCACTGTTATCACAGTCCTTCCATCTATCCTGTAACTAACTGCCCATTCCCTCGTCCCTGGTTTCTGAGTGATTTCACATTACTGTCTCTGTAGCCAAGGCCAGTGCATACTCTGTGACAGCGGGCACACCGTCTAGTGACTAAAGACTAGGAGAAAGAAAGAGAAGAAAAACAGCTTATCAGTGACGTGGGAGCAGAGCTGTAAAACTAAGCCATTTCTATAAACGACTCCTATTACCATGCCTATCCTAAGATTCCTCTGGAGCAGTGGTTCTCAACCTTCCTAATGCTGTGACCCTTTAATACAGTTCCTCACGGTGTGCTGACCCCCAAATAAAAGTATTTCCTTGCTACTTCATAACTGTGATTTTGCTACTGTTATGAATCGTGATATACACGAGGACCCACAGGTTGAGAACTGCTGCTCTGGTGGGCGCTGTAGCTCAGTTGGCAGAGCACTTGCCTAGTGCTTACATCCCAGGCTCGAAGCCCTGGGTTTGATCTCCAGTGCCACATACAAAACAAAACAGGTGGGGTGGCACAAACCTGCAATCTCAGCATGCAGAGGCGCAGGCAGAAGGGTTAGGTTCAGGACTGGGGATGGAGAGATGGCCCAGGAGATAAAGTGCTTGGTGGCCACTGTGAGGTCCTAGTGTGCTCTCCAGGACCTAAGCACAACAAAGGTCTGTAACAATCCCAGTACTCCTGGGGGGGGGGGGGTCGGGAAAATCCCCAGCAGCTCCAAAGCCGGCCAGCCTGGTGTAGTCAGTGGCAAACAAGAAACCCTGTCATAAACAAGATGGGCAGTGAGGGAGAGACTGACTGCCACATACAAACAACGGTACAAGTGCGCTGGCTGCCACACACACACACACATACATCAACACGTACACAAAACACCTGCATGTACACACACACACACACACACACACACACACACACACACACACAAAAGAAAAAAAAAAAAGAAAAGAAATGATAGTTCCTTTCCCCCCCTCAGCTACATGAGATCAAGGCCAGCCTGGTTTATATGAGACCTTGCCTCAAAGAGAAAAGATTTCTCTCCTGGACATCTAAATTTGTAGGACATGGTGGGCTAATTCTTTAGTCTTTGCTATTCCTCAAGTCCCGCACAGCTTTCCACCCTGGACCATGAACAATTACCACACAGGACACACACATGAGAGCTACATCCTGAAAACATACCCTAGATCCTACGAGTTTCTAATTTAAAGATCTCCAGGGCTGGCAAGATGGCTCAGAGGGTTAAAAAACTTTGACAATGTAGGAGGCAGAAAGATCTCAGCTCTTGAGTGGTTGCTATCTGACTGACACACACACACACACACACACACACACACACACACACACACACACACACAACTTAAATAGCCACTTGCCAAAAAAACTACTACTTATGCCTAAATACAAAAAAGGACCATGTTTAGGTCCAGCAAAACGGCTTTGCAGACAGAAGGTACTTGCTGCCAAGGCTGACAATCTGAGTTTGCTATCTGGGGTCTATACAACGGAAGGAGAAAACTTACAAGCTGCCCCCTGATCTCAACTTACACACATACATACTAAATAAATAGATGTAATAATTTTTTTTCAAAAGAGCACTGGCTACTCTCTGATATATACCAAAAGAAGTTACTAAAAAGAGAAGTGAAACCAAAACCAACCACAAAGAGCTACACACTAGATGTGCTCAGAGTGTGTATGGGGGGCGTACATGCATGGCATTCCTTAAAATGTTAAAAGGGCAAGAACCATGAACCATGTTCTACAGTGGGTAGCTCCACTCTAGGGCCTGGGAGAGACCCAGGCCAATCAAGAATGCTTCTCCATAGTATTAGTTGGCAGGCCTTTGAAAGCTTCACTGAAAGACTCCAATTAGACACATTGTTTTCTTCAGTTTATAGATGAGAAACTCCAGTCTTGACAGATGTCTAGGTGGTGGTGGTGTTTGTTTAGAAATAGGGTTGCCCTATCTCCCAAGCTAGCCTTGAACTCATGAAGTTTCTGCCTTAGCCTTCCATATATTGCGACTGACATTATGTACCATCAGTCTAGCTCAACCATCAGTTGACAGAGGACAGAGTTAAAATTCTACACTGCGGAGGACATCAAGATCATGATGGGAGGACGTGCAGAGATGACCCGCCACACTAGTGGAAGCCCATGAACTGTAGACTGGTGGCCGTGGAGCCCCCAGGGGACTGGACTAGGCCCTCTGGATATGGTTTGGCTCAAACTGTTTGGGGGGCACCCAGGCAGGGGGATCGGAATCCGTCCCTGGTGCATGGACAGGCTTCTGGAATCCAGTGCCTGTGGTGTGACACCTTGCACAGCCTTGGTACAATTGGAAGGGGCTTGGACCTGCTTAGGCTCAGTGTGCCAGACTCTGCTGACTCCCCATGGGAGACCTTGATTTGGGGGATGTGGGGTAGCTTGGGAGGGAGGGCTGGAGGGTGGGAGGAGAGAGGAGGGGTGTGTGTGGGTGATATGTCGAGTGAGTAGAAAAATGAAAAGAAAAAAAAATGAAATAAAATTCTACACTGTCCACCTTTTACACTCAATTTTATAAATCTCCCTTTGCCTGTAGTTTGCCAGGTACCAGACACAATCACAGACATCATCACAGCTAATCCTCATTTCCACCCTGCAGGGAAGTTTTATCCATTTCATTCTAGAGCAGTGACAGGCTGGCTTAGGAAAGGTAAGCCAGGCTGCTCTCGCCTGTCATCCATCACACAAGTTTGCCTTGAAGAGAGGCAATTTCTTTCCCAAGATGTCCTAGAAATTGATCGCATGTTTTAGAACCAAATGAAGACGCTTCCCCACAGGGCTACTTACCAGAGTGGGAAGGAAGGACATGAGTTTTTCAAAAGCCCTGAGGAAACTGGAATCCCCCCATCTTATGACCACTTACCAAGCAAACCAATGAACATATTCACAATCCCCAGGACCCCCAAACCTACTGCATCGCCAGAGTCTGCTCAGACCATTCAGCTACCTCTGTAATCCCAGCACTAGGGAGGCTGAGTCAGGAGGATTTCAGTGAGTTTCAGGCCAACCTGACCTACAAAACAAATCCAACTCCACTCCAAACAAAAACAAAAAACAAAACAAAAAAAGCCTTTGCTAGGTCCTGCTCATGATTCTTAGACCACCTCTCAGGATTGGGTGAAAAATAACAACTTCCTCTGCACTTGGTTCCTCCTCCAAAAAGCTGCTGAGCCTCATCTGGGAACAGCTGGGAGCAGCAGTTAACAGGAAACCAAACCAAACAAAACAAAAAAAAGCACAGAGTGTACCAGAGAGCTAGGCAGTAGAACCAAGAGCCCACGGAACAGGCTGGAAGCTGGAGTTAGAAAGAACCCAGGCCATAAACAGTCATGCAGAAGACCCAGCTGGCCTTCCTCCCAGGCCAAGCAGAAGAAACCTGGACACGAAGTGGAGGCTCTGAGCCTATGCAAGAGTAAGCCAGAGCAGTTCTGAACGATTTCCTCCCCCACTGGGAGCTCACTTCTCTGAAAGCAGCTGGTGGCCATGACAGGTAAGCTGACTTCAGAAACCCAGCTTCCTCTAGTTTCTCAGTTAATATGTACCGAATGTCCATACTGCCGATTAAACTCAGCAAAGGCCACATCAGCCTCAGACTTCATAGGAAGTTAAGAGCAGACGCCCATCCAGGAACCTTCGGTGGTAAACCTAGGTACTAGTACCAGACATGAGGCTAGGCTAGACCTGCGGAGTGGTAACAGAAGCAAGTGAGCCCAGAGGCTGGAGGGACCGAAGAGCAAGGTGAGCTGGTTACACCAAACTAGTAATACATTTTGCAATCAAGAAAATTAACTCAGTAGCCGGGCGGTGGTGGCGCACGCCTTTAATCCCAGCACTCGGGAGGCAGAGCCAGGCGGATCTCTGTGAGTTCGAGGCCAGCCTGGGCTACCAAGTGAGTTCCAGGAAAGGCGCAAAGCTACACAGAGAAACCCTGTCTCGAAAAACCAAAAAAAAAAAAAAAAAAGAAAATTAACTCAGTAATGGCCAGGTGCCAAAATATTTCTGAAAGAAAAGGGGAGGTGGAATTACTGTTGGTGTTATTTAATAATCCTTTAGGTCATCCAGATAGAGCGCAAAGGGAGACTGGCTTATTTTCCCTTGGCAGAGCTTACTAAGTGAGACCTTTCTAGCCCAAGCCTCCAATGGCTCAAGCAGCTTTCTTTCCCTATACATGGAGAAGTTTATATTAAAGTGAAAAAAAAAAAAAAAGAGGATTACGCTCTCTTAATAAAACTCATTCCTGTCTCCTGCCTCTGGTTTTGTTTGAAAAGCCTTTCTCAGAGAGTAGCTTATGCTGTAATCGAACTGAGTCTGATTCCAATACAGGCGCTCAATGTAAGAGCCTGAAGCTGCCCAGGACTCCAACTCCACTGTCTGTTTAAAAACAGACTATCTTCACAGGCTCAGTGCCAGCTCATACTGGCAGGGTCTAAGAACCAGAGCCAAGACTGACCAATGTGCCATGTGAGGGTGCTAGACGGAAGAGCTAGGCCACAGGAGTAAGCCATCAGGGAAACCTCCACAAGAGGAAATGGGGTGAGGGTACATTTCAGAGACACAACAAAGGAACAAGTTGACTAATCATTTATTCCAGAGGGGAAAATGCCATCCAGAGCCAACTATCTACTATTTTAACTTCAGGCAATTGAGTAATGCTTTTAATTTGGATTTATCAGGGCTCATTATCTATCTCCCTGAGAGGGGAGGGGGAAGGAGAGGGGGGAGGGAGGAAAGGGGGGAGGGTTGCTTGAAGACCAGCCTCCTGAAGCATGCATGACCAGTCTCAAAAACCAAAACAATAATAAACACCATAACGTGTGATATTTATGTATGAAAATGTGATACGAAACCTACTATTTTGCAGGCTAGCTTTAAAAATTAATTCAAAAGCAAAACCAAAACTGGGCTGGCCACGGCAGCACATGCCTATTATCACAGCCCTTGGGAGGCCAAAGCAGAAGGGATCCTGCAAGATCGAGGCCAGCCTAGGTCATAGAGTGAGTTCCTGGATACACGGGTCTCAAGATAACACAAAGAGGACTAGGAATATTCCTACTCCTCCTTCCCCGGTCTCTAGAGTCGCCTGGGAAACTTCTCCCACGCTGCCAGCTGTGTAGGGCTCACAAAGCCCAAGCTAGTACAGTTACTAAAGCAAGAAGCCCCATCCGCAAGGATCCCAACAGAAGCTACAACACCACACTGGGCAGCTCCCGCCACTAGCAGGGATTCAGAGAAGGCCTGTGGCTGAGGGAGAAAGACTACCCGAACTGAATGCCTAACAGACACACTGGCAAAGAGGGAGAGGGTGGAAAGAAAGGTTAACCCTCCCGGGAAAGGCATGTCTGTGACTTTGAAAACAAGAGATCTTTATCCAAAGCCCAATCCCCGTTTCAGGACAGTGTCTGGGATGTCAGACTTACAAACAGACATCTCAAACATACATCATTTTAGGGCCAACCAGAAAACCCTCGAGCTAGACCTGGGCATGGGAGGCATAGGTTTGTGATCCCAGAACTTGGAGAAGTGGAGGCAGGAAGGTCAGGAGGAGTTCAAGACCAGCCTGTGCTACAAAACCAAGTTTGAGAGGCGCCTGGGCTACATGAGACCCTGGCTCAGAAAGAAAAAAGAAAAGAGAAGAGAAGAGAAGAGAAAAGAAAAGAAAAACCTTCCAACTTGCCAGGGAAATGGACTGCACCTCCAGCAGTCAGAACTACAAGTCCTTCTAAAGTGCATCAAGGAGCCCTGCCTCAGAACTTCCCAGTACAAGAGCTGGGAGAGAACGAACCCACGGACAATCAGGAAAAGTCGCTAACATTTAAGGAGTGCCAAAGACACACTCCACCTATCTCAATCCACCCCTGGCACAGCCCTCTGGAGGTCGATACCACCATCACCCCCTCTTCATAAACGAGGAAATAGGCTCCGAGGCGTTACACAATCCTTAGATAGTGGCAGCCAGCGCCCTAAAACACCCTGGACAGGTGATCTTAACCGTTGGGTGGTGCTGGAAACACACAAAGCAGTGGAGGGAAGGGGTCCACGGAGCCAGGTAAAACAACAGCACGCCAACTCTAGCTGCACCTAATTCTTGTCCAAAACCGGACCCACGGGCATCAGAGGAGGGGAGGGCCTGGATGGGGAACCGAAGCCGGAAGAACCCAGACACTGCTGACTGGGGTTACAGGCCAGAACCCCGGCGCCTCTCCCAACGGGGGGTGGAGGGGAGAGACCCCAGACCCACAAATCCTCCTAGAAGCAGCCCCCGAAGGGACAGCGTGACGCTTAAACGGCCACGATGGTTTTGTCAGAGAGAAGCTGGAGGGAGGATGGGGGGCGCGGGAGGCGGGGAAGGGGGGAGCTCGGCCAGGTCCGGGAGCGGGGAGGGGGGCGTCACCGGGTCCCCCTACCTGTAGGCCAGGGTCATGCACTCGAAGAGCTTGGTGAGCGAAGCATCAATGGACAGGTGGCAGGAGCTGGTCTTGCCGAAACTATAGGTCTGGCACGTCTGCTTGTTGACCGTGTCGAAATCGTAGCCCTTCTTGGGCGGGTGCTCGCGGTGCGGGGAGGACACCATGAAGTGGCCGCTGTGGATGATCTGCTGGCGGCGCGGAGGCTCCTCGCGGCCCGGCCCGGCCCGGGGCGGCAACAGTGCGGCGCTCGCGGGGGCCCGGGCCGCGGGGGCCACGCCGGAGGCGGGCGGCGGGGACGGCTCGTCGGTGTCCGAGTCGTCGTCGTCCTCCGGCACCTGAGGCTTGAGCAGCCCCGAGCGGCCCCGACTGCGGGGCCGGCGCGGAGAACACATGAAAACGTCGGCAGCCATGAAGAGAGCCTGGTCCGGGGCATCCCCCGGGAGCCGGGACGACGTGGAGCCGGGAGGCTGCGGGGACCGAGTGGAGGGGGAAGCGGAGGTGAGGGGGGGGGGGGGGAAGAAGAAGCCGGCCGCGGCCCGGCCCTCGCGCAGACTGCCCGGGAACGCGCGGCCCGAGGGGGAGGGAGGGCGCCGGCCCCCTCGTGATGTCATGGCCCGTCTCAGCCAATCAGAGGCCGGCGTCTCCCTCTTAAAGGCGCAGGGGAACCTTTCCTTATCTAGGCGGACAAAAAAAAAAAAAAAAAGCCGGAGGCCACGCCTCCCTGGCCCGGCCCCTGGCTGTCCTCTCTCCCCCTCCGGGCGGGCTCCGGAGCGGAGGGACGGGAAAGCCAGGCCGCCGCGCCCCTCCCAGGGTCCGGGAGCGGGGAGGTATTGGCTCTCCCCTCGGTCGGTCTCGCCCCAGCCCCTGCCCCGCCTCCGCCACGCCCGGAGCTCGGGGATCGCCCCGAGGCCTCCCTGCTGGCACTCCACGTGGTGGGTAGGGGTGGGGCTCCGTCGTCCCCCCCTCCCTCTCTGGCCTGCTTTCTCTCTCCATACCCGGAACTGAGTCCTCCAAAGCCTTCCTGATTTTGTACAAGGCGTTAAGACTCCCGTTCCCATTTTGTGGATGCGAAGGTTGAGTCGCCTGGACTCTTAAGGGATGTGCCTAAGGTTCCGACCGGGAGGAGCATGGCTCACGGAGTCCTCCCCTCCATCCTTAAGGGGCGGAAACTGGCTCTCCCGGGTTAAGGCAGGTCCCCTGGGCATCGCCGTCGAGTCCTGCTGTGGCCCACAGCAGTCTGCCTCCAGACCCAGCAACTTCAGCTATAAATCAAAATACTGTCGCTATTGTTTTGAAGTTTGGCCCAGAGACCAAATTCCTAAAGGGGAAGTTCTGGGCTTTCTTGACAGCCATTCCTATGCCTCAGAAAGTTGTATCAAATCTAAAAATAGCAATGAGCCAGTCATGGTAACGCATGCGCACGCCAGCAATCCCAGCTGGAGGGAAGCAGAGGCGGGAGGATCAGAAGTTCCCGAAATCCTAGGTTAGCTTGGACTACATGAGACCCTGTCTCAAATTAAAAAAAAAAAAAAAAAAAAGTTTTGTTGTTTTTGTTTTGTTTTAAATGAAGTCCAGTGAGATGGTTCAGCAACCCTAGTTCCAGCTCGGGGACCCACATGATAGAAAAGGACTCCAGCAAACGGTCCTCTGACCTCCATACTGTGGCATCCGTGCCTCCCACAATAAATAAATATTTTTTTTAAAAAGACTTTTTTAGACAGGTAGGTCCTTTTGTAGACCAGGCTAGCCTCGAACTCAAAGATCCGCCTGCCTCTGCCTCCCGAAATTTTTTTTTTTTTTTTAATAAAGAATAAGGCCAGTATCTTAGCACTCAGGAGGATCAATCCAAGTTCAAGGGCAACCTGGTCTATACAGGGCGTTCCATGCCAGCCAGGACTACATATAGAAAGATCCACCTTTAAAAAAAAGTGGAAGCTGGAAGATTATAAGAGAGGAGAGGTCCAGGATGTCTTCGGTATATAAGAGGGAAGCTACACCCATGAAATCCCCATGACCTAAACAAGACCTACAAAACGGTGACACCAATTGAAATACCAACATGGATTGGGGAAATATCACAAGGCCTCTCTCCTAAATGAAGAGTTAAGATAATTAATGGCCGCTGAGAGAGAGAGAGAAAACCAATCTTCTACAGAGAGAAGAAAGAAGGGTTATCTAAATAGTCACCACTAAATACACAGAGCAACACTAAATGGACTCAGCAGGCTATATTTATATATGCATATGTGTGCCTACATGTTTAAAAATAATAATTAAAGAAGAGGGGTCATATTTCAGAGGGAGTGAGAAGCCAAGAGAGGAGTTAGAGCGAGGAGAGGGTGGAGTGTAAATGATGTAAATGCAGTTCTCATGTGTGATATTATATTTAAAAGTGTAAAAATCAGGCATCATGGTGCCTTTAGTCCCAGCACTTGGGGGGCAGAGGCAGGTGGATCCATGTGAGTTGAAGGCCAGCCTGGTCTCCAGAGTGAGTTCCAGGACAGCCAAGGCTACAGAGAGAAACCCTGTCTCTAAAAAAGAAAACAAAACAAAAATACCCATGTATCTCACAACCATGTATAATGGGATTCAATGCCCTCTTCTGGCCTGCAGGCATTCATGCAGACAGAGCTCTCAGATAGGTAGATAGATAGATAGATAGATAGATAGATAGATAGATAGATAGATAGATAGATGGACAGGTAGGTAGATAGATAGATGGATGGATGCATGCATGCATGCATACACACACATACAGTAAGAAGCAAACAACAAAACCAAAAACCTGAAAACCATAGTTGGGTTATGGCTGGCACAGGTAGCCCCCAGCTACTAGGAACACTGAGGCAGGAGTTCAAGACTAGCCTAGACACCAGGGACAGTGGCGCACACCTTTAATTTCAGCACTTAAGAAGCAGAAGCAAGCCGGGCGTGGTGGCGCACGCCTTTAATCCCAGCACTCGGGAGGCAGAGGCAGGCGGATCTTTGTGAGTTCGAGGCCAGCCTGGGCTACCAAGCGAGCTCCAGGAAAGGCGCAAAGCTACACAGAGAAACCCTGTCTCGAAAAACCAAAAAAAAAAAAAAAAAAAAAAAAGAAGCAGAAGCAGGCGGGTCTCTTGGAGTTCCAGGCCAGCCCTGTGTACATAGTGAGTTCTAGGTCAGCCAGAGCTACACAATGAGACCCTGTCTCAATGAATAAATAAATGATTCGATATTTTCTATATTGCCCAGGTCTCTCAGGGTTTCTGGTCCTGTGATAAACACTGTGACCAAAAGCAACGTGGGGAGGAAAGGGTTTCTTTCAGCTTACAGTTCCACAGCACAGTCCATCACCGAGGAACATCAGGGTAGGAACTCCAACAGGGCAGGAGTTTTTGCAGAGGCCATAGTAGAGAAGTACTGTTTATGGGCTTGATCTCTCCTGGCTTGATCAGCCTGCTTTCTTATAGCACCCAGGACCACCCTCCCAGGGGTGGCCCCACCCACAGTGAGCTGGACCCTCCCACATCAATCAACAATCAAGAAAATGCACCCCAGGCTTGCACACGGCCAATCTAGTGGAGTGTTTTCACAACTGAGGCTCTCTCTTCCACCATGACCTCGCTTGTGTCAAGTTGACATAAAACTAGCCCGCACACCAGGCTACTCGTGAACTCCTGGTCACAGATGAGCCTCCTGCCTCAGCCTTCTTAGCAGGTGGGGACTGGCTATGGCAGCCACATTAGTTTGCCCGCTTTGTCTTTACATTTCTAAAAATAATTTCATACATCAGTCCACAGGCACCTGTACTCGTGTGCATATACCCACATGTAGACACACACATAATTAAAAATGAGAAGGTGGCCGGGCGGTGGTGGCGCATGCCTTTAATCCCAGCACTTGGGAGGCAGAGGCAGGCGGATCTCTGTGAGTTCGAGGCCAGCCTGGGCTACAGAGTGAGATCCAGGACAGGCACCAAAACTACACAGAGAAACCCTGTCTTGAACAACAACAAAAAGAGAGAGAGAGAGAGAGAGAGAGAGAGAGAGAGAGAGAGAGAGAGAGAGAGAGAAGGATAAAGCTTTAAAGATGTTATCCTAAGGATGTATGTATAAGTAATGCCACATTGTCACAGGCATTTACAAGCTGCTTTTGGTAAAAAATAAAATAAATAAGAAAGCATCGACTCTTCACTTTGGCCCAACTAGAAGTATGATGAAAGCTTAGTGTCTCTGCCTCTATTCCATGTCTGCTCGACACTGCAGAGGCACTTTAATCACTAAGGGTTGTCTGCCGACCTAACCTACCTCACCCCTCTTCAAGCCTGAAGACACAAAAATAAGTCATTTTCCTAAAAGGCGGTCACCTTGGGTTCCAGAACAAAGCTTCCGGTGACAGCATCTCCCCCCTGTACCCACCCAACCCACTCTAAAACATCCAAGTAGTCCAGGATGGGGAGGCTACACCCGGGAGCAGGTCTTCTTATTGGCCCCCACTGGTGACGGCCGTTGTAACATCCTCTTCAGGCCCCCTAACAGAACCTGACCCCGAGCGGGACTATTTAACTAGGCAGGGCTTTTGCCCGCTGCTCCAGTTATTCTATCTGAAGCTCATATAAGCGCTAGAGAGATGGCTCAGCAGTTTAGAGTACTTGGCTTGCGGAGAGCCTGGGTTCGATTCCCAGCACCCACACAGCGGCTCATGGCCACCCCTGACTGCAGTTCCAGGGGATTTGGTGCCTCTTCTGACCCCGCAGGCACCAGGTACGAATATGCTTCACTTACATCCATGTAGGCAAAACATTCATGCACACGAAAATAAATAAATCTAAATTTTTCTTTTGGTTTTTTCAAGACAGGGTTTCTTTGTGTAGCTCTGGCTGTAACCTGGAACTCTGTAAATCAGGCTGGTCTCAAATTCAAAGGTCTGCCTGTCTCTGCCTCCCCAGGGCTGGGGTTAAAGGTGTGCGCCACTACTGCCCAGCCCCCCCCCCCAAAAAAAAAATTTTTTTTAAAGCTCATATTAAGTATTATGAAGACTGGCTTGGGGTCACTGAAGCACTTCACACTGTGGTCACATGGAGTTAATTTCCTCTCTGTCTCTCACCATTATTCTCTTTAGTTAGCATATTGGGACAGGTGGCAGAGCACAGCCTGTGGGGGCTGCTAGAGGCCTGCTCTTGCTCTAAGTGCCAGGGGTAGCATCCTTTATACCACAGAGCTCTAGAACAATGCCATGTCTAGAGGTGGGAACGTCTCTAACATGTTACAGTAAATTATAAAATGGAACGCTGAATTTTTTATATATTTTTATTTTATAATTAACTTGATTTCACGTATCAGCCACAGATTCCCCTGTCCTCCTTCTCCCACCCCCCCCAGCCCTCCCCCCAATCCACCCCCCCATTCCCACCTCCTCCAGGGCAAGGTCTCCCCTGGGGAGTCAGCCCAGCCTGGTAGACTCAGCTGAGGCAGGTCCAGTCCCCTCCTCCCTACACCAAGGCTGAGCAAAGTCCCAGCATAGGCCCCAGGCTCCAAAAAGCCAGCCCATGCACCAAGGACAGGTCCTGGCCCCACTGCCTAGGGGCCTCCCAAACAGTTCAAGCTAATCAACTGTCTCACTTATCCAGAGGGCGTGGTCCAGTTCCATGGGGGCTCCTCAGCCATTGGTTCACAGTTCATGAGTTTCCACTAGTTTGGCTATTTGTCCCTGTGATTTTTCCAATCATGGTCTCAGTATCTCTCGCTCATATAATCCCTCCTCTCTCTCGATGATTGGGCTCCCGGAGCTCCACCTAGGGCTCAGTTGTGGATCTCTGCATCTGCTTCCATCAGACACTGGATGAGAGTTCTATCATGACAGCCAGGGTGTTCGGCCATCTGATCACCAGAGCAGGTCAGTTCAGGCACTCTCTCCACCACTGAAGCAAAGGATAACCAGACTGCAACTCACAACTCCAGGGAGGCTACCTAGTAAAGACCCTGAGAAAGTCACAGGGATCGCCCCACAACAGAGAAATGGATGAGATCTACATGAGCAAACTGGGGGTGGGGGTGGGGTAATGGAGGGCAAGGGTGGGGGGGGAAGAGAGCTTAGGGGAGTGGGAGGTACCAGCTGGATCAGGAGCAGAGTGGGAGAACAGGGAGGAAGATACCATGATGAATGAAGACCCCAGGGGAATAGGAAGAAGCAGAGTGCTAGAGAGGCCCCCGGAACACTGCATATTAAATGTTATAAAAAGTATAATTACGGATAAGGAATGCTAGTCTTAGCCTCTTCTGTAATCCCAGCACTCTGGAAATGGAGGTGGGAGGGTCAGTCATTCATGGGCAGCCTGAGCTAAAAATTGAGTTCTGAACCTGCCTGGGCAACAAGATACCTTGACAAGAGAAGGAAGAGGTGGGGGTGGGGGGCCAGGAGAAAGAAAGAGAGGAGGAAATAAAAACAAAAGGTAAAGACACTTGCCTAACAAGCCTAACTGATTAACTGAGTTTGATCCCTGGACCCCACATAAAGGTAGGAGGAAAGAACCGACCTCCGAATGTTGCACTCTGACCTCCAAATGTTGCACTCTGACCTCCAAATGTTGCACTCTGACCTCCAAATATTGCACTCTGACCTCTGAATGCACACTGGAGCATGTGTGCCCACCCTTACATGTGCGCCTGCGCAGCGCCCGAGCCGCTAATAATAAAGTTAAGTATCATTTTTTGTTCTGTTTGCTTGTTTGTAACATAGTCTCACCATGTAGCCCTGGCTGGCCTGGAACTCACTATGTAGAGCAGGCTAGCTCTCAACCCACAGAGATCCGCCTGCCTCTGCCTCCCGAGTGCCTAAAAGAAAGAAAAGGAAATGCCAATCTGAAGGAGGTGATTCTTCAAACGCGTTTCCCTCTTCCCAGGTGTGTCAACATGACAACCGAGACGAGCTGTCACAAGTCTACCACTTGTCAATTTGATACATGACATGTCGCTGTTAAGCCCTCACTCTCTGTCTATCCCGCCCTCCCCCACCCCTCTCTGCTCTGCCCCGGCTTCTCTCCTGGCCAGGTCCAGTCTCCTGGCCATGTTCAGTCTACGACTTTCTCTCCCCACTTTGGACTCTTCCAGATGCCTCTGGATGTTCGCTCTCTACAACCTTCCGCTCAGCCACACCATGGAGCCATCATGTCGTCACCTTATACGCCACTGTCTTTGGCAGTCATTCCTGGCATCTCCAGTCCTCTGAGGCAGGTCTCCACTAAAACAGGGGCTTTTCCCTCACCAGTGGTCCCTTCTGGCCTCTGCAGGCTCCAGCCACGTCCCATGGCGCCAAGCCTCAGCTGCTCTCCAGGACCCCTTCAGCCTCAGCCTCCATGTGCTGCCCAAACCATTATTATCATCTGGGAGACCCCACACATGACCAAGTTCAGCTGCCAGCTTGAGATGCAGCCTTGATCCCTCTGGACCACACCTTCTGTGCTGTGAACCTGAAGAAATACTTCACAGATCTCATCTCCACGAGGCTGGTCTCTCAGTAACGACAAGCTGATTTTTTCAGCCCCAACAAACCAGTATCCATTGTGCCAGTAAAACAAAACGAAACAAAACAATTCACTCTCACAGATTCCTGATTAAAAATATCACATAAACAGTTCTGATATTGTCTTCGCTTCCCTCTGAAACTTCACAAGCCAGGCCTCTGTTATCCCCAATTCTCTCAACATCATCCAACCTCCCACAATGGCTCACTCACCTCTGAGCACTCAATGACTTTTTCAACCTAAAGCTCCAAAATCGTCCAGCTTCCTCTCACAAAATAGCCCAAGGCATAGAAGCCACATGGTTAGGTCCATCACAGCAGTGCGCCATGCTCTCTGTACCCATTTCTTTCTGGTTTCTCTTGCTGTGATAAAGTGCTTAGGGAGGAAAGGGCTTATTTGGCGTAAAGGTTACTGTCCATTGAGGGACGCCGAGGCACAAACCAGAAGGCAGGAGCTGAAACAGAGCCAATGGAGGAACACTGCTTACTGGCTTGCTTCCCCTGGCTTCCCCCCCGCCCCCCAGACAGGGTTTCTCTGTGTAGCTTTGGCTATCCTGCAGCTAGCTCCGTAGCCCAGGCTGGCCTTGAACTCGCAGCGATCTGCCTGCCGCTGCCTCCCGAGTGCTGGGTTTAAAGGGATGCGCCACCGCCGCCCGGCTCAGCAACCTTTCTGATACAGCCAAGGGCTGCCTGCTGAGGGATGATACCTTCCTTCCATCGTGGGCTGGACCCTCCTACACCAGTTAGCTGTCAAGAAAATGCCCTACAGACGTGCCCGCAGGCCAATCTGATAGGGACAATTCCTTAACTGAGATTCCTGCTTTGTAAGTGTGTGGAGATGGACAACCAAGATTGGATATCACAAGCAGACTGCTTTCTTAACCCCGGAGCCATTTCCCCAGCCCCTCACTTTTTTTTTTTTTTCTTCCAAGATGAGGTTTTGGCGCTGGAGAGATGGTTCCGTGGTTAAGAGCGTTGGCTGCTCTTCTAAAGGATCTGGGTTCAATTCCCAGCACCTACACAGTGGTTCACAACTGTCTGTCACTCCAGTTCCAGGAGATCTGATATCCTCTTCTGAACTTCACAGGTACCAGTCATATATTTGGTACACAGACATGCAGACAAAACATACAAACACGTAAAATAAAAGAAATCTTTAAAAAAAAGGGGGGGGTTGTTGTTGGTTATTTCTGCTCTTTTGAGGGGCCTGCCACCCAGCTCCCAAAGAAATCACACACAAAGGCTTATTCTTAATTATAAATGTCTGGCCTTAGCTTGGTTTGTTGCTAGCCAGCTTTTCTTAAATTATCCCATCTAGCTTTTGCCTTTGGGCTTTTACCTTTTTCTATTTCTGTATACTTTTCATTATTTCTTACTCCGTGGCTTGCTGTGTAGCTGGGTGACTGGCCCCTGGAGTCCTTCCTCTCTTGTTCCTTCTATTCTCCTCCCAGATTTCTCCTTTTATTTATCCTCTCTGCCTGCCAGCCCCGCCTATCCTTTCTCTTGCCTTGTTATTGGCCGTTCAGCTCTTTATTAGCCCATCAGGTGTTTTAGACAGGCACAGTAACACAGCTTCACAGAGATAAACAAATGCAACATAAACAAAAGTAACACACCTTAAAATAATACTCCCCATCAGGCGGTCTCATGTGACAGAGGCTGGTCTCAAACTTCTGATCTTCCTCTCTCCAACTCCTGAGTGCTGGGTTTACAGAAACCACCTTGTATACCCTTTGCAGTAGCTTTCTAAATTTAATACTGTCGGTCCAAAGGAAACACCAAATTCCCCCAAAAGACAGAAGGGACAAATGACCATCTCTGGTGCTCATCAGCATACCAAAGCTCATGCTGGCTTCTGGGTCCCCTCAGTGCCACAAGGACCTGTTACACATTTCACAGTCCATGCCAGCATCCTAGTTCTCACCTCCTCCTCTACCCTAAACCCCCCCAGCTCATGGGCTTCCCTCCCCTCAGCTGCTCAGGGCTTCCCTCCCCACAGCTGCTCATTCTCCTTAAAATCCTGCTATGCTCTGTCTGTCTCCACCTCATCTCGTCCAGTCGCCCTCCTCATCTCTCGTTCTTTGTCTCCCTCTCTCCCTCTCTCTATGTCCCCCCCTTCTCTCTCTCTGTCTCCCTCTCCTTCTGTTCCTCTTTCTCCCCCCTACCCCACCCCCCCTGCCCACCACTCTTTCTGCTCTGCTCCTGCTTTTCTCAAGGCCAGGTCCAGTCTCTGGTCCATGTTCAGTCTATTTGTTTCTCTCTCTTTCCAGATGCCTCTGGCTGTTCTCTCTCTTAGATCTACAATAAAAACCTTCCCCTTAACCGTACCACGGAGTGGTCATGTTATTGTCAATTTATATAAGAATGGTGCAGTACAACTTCATTTTCTTTTCTTTCTTTTTTGTTTTTGTGACAGGGTCTCACTATTTAGCCTTGGCTGGCCCAGAACTCACTCTGTAGACCAGGCTGTCTTCAAACACACAGAAATCCACCTGCCTCTACCTCCTGAATGCTGGGATTAAAGGCGTGTGCCCCCACACTTGGCCTCTTTTCTTTCATCGATCCTTCTTTTTTTTTTTTTTTGAGATGAGTCTTGCTATGTAGCCCAAGCTGGCCTGGGAACTCACTCTTTTTCTTTTTTCAATGTTTATTTATTTTATTTTATGTGCATTGGTGTTTCACCTGCATATATGTCTGTGTGAGGGTGTCAGTTCCCCTGGAACTGGAGTTACAAACAGGTGTAAACTGCCATGTGGATGCTGGGGATTGAACCTGGGCCCTCTGGAAGAGCAGCCAGTGCTCTTAACCACTGAGCCATCTCTCCAGTCCCTGGAACTCACTCCTCACCAGCCTGTCTTCAAACTAGCTTCAAACCCACAGAGATTCCCCAGGCCTATGCACTAATTTATATCACTTTGTAGTAGGACTTTTTTTTTTTTTTTTTTTTGGTTTTTTCGAGACAGGGTTTCTCTGTGTAGCTTTGCGCCTTTCCTGGAACTCACTTGGTAGCCCAGGCTGGCCTCGAACTCACAGAGATCCGCCTGGCTCTGCCTCCCGAGTGCTGGGATTAAAGGCGTGCGCCACCACCGCCCGGCATTGTAGTCAGACTTTTCTTTGGGCCATCAACCAGCTCCAGCTCCCAAATAAAGACATGGAGACTTGTTATTAATTACAAATGCTCAGCCTTCCTTACTAGCTCTTTTAACTTAACCTGTTTCTGTTCATCTATGTTTTGTCTCGGGGCTTTTTACCTTTCTTTCCCTCTGTATGTCCTACTTTCCTGCTTTCTCCTTCTGCTTCCTCCATATCTGTCTGGCCCCTGGTGTCTCCTTTTCTTTCTTCCTCTTTTTTTGAGCCTAAATTCCTCCTCTTACTTACTCTCCCTGTCCAGAAGTTCCACCTATACCTCCTCCCTTACTATTGGCTGTTCAGCTTTTTATTAGACCAATCAGGTGCTTTAGGCAGGCAAAGCAACACATCTTTACATACTTAAACAAAAGCAACACATCTTTACATAGTTAAACAAATATTCCACAACATCGCTTGTAAAGTGATGTGGGGTGTGAATGGAAAGAGGGTGTGGGGATATGGTTCAGTGGTAGAGAGCACTTGCCTAACACACACAAAGTCCTAGACTCAATCCCCAATACGAATATATAAATACATGCCAACATTTACTCAGCCTGGCATTTATCTGTAATCCTAATACTCAGGAGGTTAAGGATTACCATGTGTTTGTGGCCAGCCTGGGCAACATAGTTACTTCCAAGCCAGTTTGGTCTACAGAGACCCTACTCCTGGCATTGTGGTGGCACCTGCATGCCACCCTAATACTTGGGAGGCAGAGACAGGAGGACTGGGAATGCAAGGCCATCCTTGGCAAAACGGTGTGTTCCAAGTTCCATGAGATAGTGTCTCAACAACAACAAACGGAAGGAAAGTTGATTTGGACTCATGGTTTGAAGGGACACGGTTCATCATGGCAGGAAGGTGTGGTGGTAGGCACATGAGGAGGACCACACTGCCTCTGAAGTCAGGAAATAGCAATACCTAGTGTTCATCTTTTCTTTTTTCTCTTGGCCAGTCTGGATCCTCCGTCTATGAGACGATGCCACCCACATTCAGAATGCTTTTCTCCCCCTCAAACTTCTCCAAACTTCCCTCTCAGACAGCCAGAGGGGTGTGCTTCTAGAAGGTTCCAAATACAGCTAGGTGGACAGTGAAGACTGACTATCACACCCGCTTCCCGGTCCTTTACTTTCTTCTCTCCCTGGTGTCTCCAAGTCCAAAGACCAGGAGACTGGCCACCTCCTTCTGGGAATGTCACTTTGTGGCACTTGGGTCTGGCATTCCTCCACTTTGTAAAATTCACATCTTTGGGCTGGAGAGATGGCTCAGTGGTTAAGAGCACTGGCTGCTCTTCCAAAGGTCCTGAGTTCAATTCCCAGCAACCACATGGTGGCTCACAGCCATCTGTAATGAGATCTGGCGCCCTCTTCTGGCCTGCAGGGACACATGCAGGCAGAATACTGTATACATAACAAATAAATCTTTAAAAAAAAATCACCTCTTCTTTTCTTTCTCTCTCTTAAGACGTTATTTATTTTTATGTAGGTGTGGGTGTGAGTGCCCAGGCATCTGCATGGAGATTAGGGGACAACATGGAGTCAGGTTTCTCCTTCCAGCATGTGGGGTCTGGGGACTGAACTCAGCTTGGCAGAGCTGGTTGGCTACAACTGCACGTACTCACTGAACTATCTCGAGGAACCAGCCTGCCTTCCTTCCTTCCTTCCTCCCTCCCTCCCTCTCTCCCTCTCCCTCCCTCCCTCCCTTTCTTCTTTTCTTTCTTTCTTTCTTTCTTTCTTTCTTTTTTTTTTTTTTTTAAGATTTACTTACCTATTTATGTGTCTGTGTGTGGGTATGTGCACACGGGTGGATATGTCCACAAAGGCTCTGAAACTGGAGTTGCAGAAGTTTGTGAGCTGCCCTGTGGGTGCTGGAAATTGAATCCAGGTCCTCTGCAAGAGCAGCCAGTGCTCTTGATCATCGCTGAACCATGGCTCCAGCCCTCCCCCACCTTTTATTCTGTTTTTGTTTTAAAACATGCTCTATTTAGCCCTGGCTTCCCTGGAGCTTGCTATGAAGACCATACTGGTCTCGAACTCACAGAGTTACACCTGCTTATACCTCTAAAGGGCTGGGATTAAAAGCATGGGCTATTATGCCCAGCCATTATATGCTCTTAACCACTGAGCTGTCTCTCAGGCCCTTTCTGTGGGTTATTTTTGGTGAAATTTGTGATAAGGTATCGAGTACCGGATCATTATTTTTGTACACAGATTATTTCAGCATCACTTATTAGACGTTCCCAACCACCGCCAACAATATCAGCATTCTCCAGGTTCCTGGTCTTTAGAGGACCTTCTGATCCTGCTTTGTAATCGAGTCACCTGCTGGATGAACCCCCGCAACCTAGCAGCTGGGGCTTCTTACAGTTCTTTGCTGGCAGAGGATTTGTTTTTGGGTCTTTTACGTCTCTCTCTTCCTGAAATCTCCGTAGCAAACCATGAAAGGGCAGGGGTGGCCTTGTGGTCTGGCAGCATCCCTTCGAAAATAAACAAGCGAAGAAACTGAAAGGCAGCCGTTGCCTCTGGGGACCACTCGGAGAAAGAGTTCAGGGCCGGTACATCCGCTGCGCGTGGCTGGGCAGCCCAGGCCCGAGGCAGGTCGGATACACTAAGCCAAACAGGATCCCCTTCAGTTATCACCTCTGGCCAGAGAGACACCGGCTGGCACCTTTGCAGACAAGCACCCATTCTTAGGGGGATCCAGAAGAATTCTGTGGCAGAGCACCCTCAATATTTGCCTAGCTTACCATGTCCTCATTTTCTGTGTCGTCATACAAAACTCTGGGGGGGGAGGGGGTGCGGGGGGTTGGGGAGGTGAGAACAAATGTCAGTCCAGTCTTAACAGACCGGGAAATAGAAGTGGAGGTGGATGAAGAACTAGATAACCGTGGGGTTGGACTTGTTTATTTCCTTCCGGTTTTATCGAAAATGTGTATCCAGGGCTGGAGAGATGGCTCAGCAGTTAAGAGCACTCATCTCTCTCACAGGGGACCTGGGTTCTGTTCCCAGCACCCACAAAGCGGCTAACAAGAGCCTATAACTCCAGTCCCAGGACATCTCAGGCCTCTGCTGCCTCTGCAGGCACCAGGCACGCACACAGCACACATACACAGGAGCAGACAAAACACTCGGACACATAAAATAAAAATTTTTTAAAAAAGGGTTTTATGTATCTGAGGCTGACCTCCAACTTGCTATGTAGCTGAAGAAGACTTTGAACTCCTGATTAACCTGCCGCCATCTCTTGTGTGCTGGGATTTCAGGTTTACGCTGCCAGCTAGATCTATCCACCCCAACCGCCCAACCCCCTCTTCTTTGTTTTTGATAGGCTCGTTCTCTTTCTTTCTTTCCTTCTTTCCTTCTTTTCTTTCTTTCTTTCTTTCTTTCTTTCTTTCTTTCTTTCTTTCTTTCTTTCTTTCTTTCTTTCTTTCTTTCTTAAGATTTATTTATTATGTATACAGGAGAGGGCACCAGATCTCATTGTAGATGGTTGTGAGCCACCATGTGGTTGCTGGGAATTGAACTCAGGACCTCTGGAAGAGCAGTCAGTGCTCTTAACCTCTGAGCCATCTCTCCGGCCCCTTGTTTTTGTTTTCAAGATGGGGTTTCTCTGTGTAGCCCTGGCTGTCCTGGAACTCACTCTGTAGACCAGGCTGGCCTCAGACTCAGATATCTGCCTGCCTTGGCCTCCTAAGTACTGGGATTAAGGCGTGCACCACCACCACCACCACCAGCCAGCATGAACGGTTTTCTATCTAAGGTGTATGAGTGTTTTGTCTGCATGTATGTCTGTGCACCATGTATGTGACTGGTGTCTGAAGTGAGCATTAAATCCTTTGGAAGCAAAGTAGTAGATGGTTGTGAGCCACCATGTAGGAATTGAACTCAGATCCTGTAAGAGCAAAAAGTGCTCTAAACCACGGAGCCATCTCTCCAGCCCCTGGTCTTGAATGCTTAACCGTCCTTCTGTCTCCAGTGCCTGAGTGCTGGGATTACAACAACATGCCGCCATGCCCAGCTCTGTCCCAACTTTAAACATACGATCCAATGAGAGGTTTGTTTCTGTTTACCTCTTTAAGAACCATAAAATTTTATTAGAGAGTATCTTCATTACAAACTTAACATCTTGGGAAGCCCTGACCCCATCTAAACCATTCGTAAATATGGACACCATGGCAAGTGTTCCGTTTCAGAAGATCCCACTGAAAACGAGATGATGTCCATGGCCATCAGTCCCACTCTCCAGAGGCTGTCAAACCCTTGACCAGCCAGCCCAGCAGGGTATTAGGTAACTGCACCTCTTAGAATTTAAAACTTACCTCTTACATTGAACCAGAAGAATAAGACTATTCCTAGATAACACTCCTGTGGGGGGGGGGTGTCCCACACACTCAAGTTCAATGACATTGAATACTTCTGTCCCACTGGCCTTTTAGATTCATGCCTATCTCTCTCTCTCTTCTTTCTTTCTTTCTTTTTTGTTTTTTCAAGACAAGGTTTCTCTGTGTAGCTTTGTGCCTTTCCTGGAACTCGATTGGTAGCCCAGGCTGGCCTCGAACTCACAGAGATCCGCCTGGCTCTGCCTCCCGAGTGCTGAGATTACAGGCGTGCGCCACCACTGCCCTCTTTCTCTCTCTTTTTAACTCTTTCATGACCAAATTGATTAGAAAATTTCTTTGAAGTAGCACCATACTGAGACTTGCCAGTAAAATCTAACTGCACCAGGTCATATACGATTGGATTTTCAATGCGCATAGTTAACAGGGGTTCATGAACCCTGACCACAGTGAGTTAGAGTAGAGAGGATTTCAAGTCCTGGCCCATGAAGGGGCCAGGGCAGGCATATCCTAGAAGAATTCACTGGCTGAGGCTGTAGGTTAGTCACTGTGGGTACTAATTTCACTGTGACCCAGAGCCAGGCTTCAAAACAGGTTATAAAGACATCAGCAAGACATTGAAATGACATTAAAAAAAAAAAAAGTCCCTAAACACACCAGGGATCTTCACGTGGCTGCAAACCTCAGGCAAACGCTCACAGGAAGCAGGAAGTCCTTGTTTTTGTTTTTCTTGAGACAAGATCTTCTATAGGCCAGGCTGGACTCCAACTTTTGGTGTGGCCGAGGATGACCATGAATTCTTGATCCTCCTGCCTCAGCTTTTGCTCATTGCTGGGATTATAGGCACAGCCCACTACTCCCAACTCGTATAATATTATTCTTTCAACTACACAGTGTTTCTACAGGAAAATGTAGTTTTGCCGAAGGGTTAGCAGACTTCTGTAAGGGCCAGGGGGCATTTTCAGTGTCGGAAGTCAGAATCTCAGCTGCAATGGCTGAGCTCCACAATTGTATGGTGGAAGCAGGAAGGGGCAGTATGTAAGTGAATGAGTATGGCTGTGGTCTAATAAAACTTTATTTACAAAACAGGAGGGGAGGGCTGGATTGGGTAGCTCATGTCTGTGGCAGACCAGCCACCCCTTTTATGACCCAGGGTACTTTTGAGAAGTGAAAAATACAGATAGAAAGAGATACCTAGACCACGAGAGGAAAGACAGAAACACAGGATAGTCTCGGGAGGGCCTGGCTCCACACCCACCAGCCCAGAACTTTATTCAAAAGTGCTTTTTGTAACAATGTTAAGGGGCGAGGCAAAAAAGACCTCCCCCTGCTAGATACAAACAAATGTAGACCCTTCCAAACACCTTTGTACTCAGGCCCGTGGTCCAATCATCCTCCTTATACAGACCTGCTGGATAAAGCCACTAGGAAAGCTTAAATGGGCTCCAACACATACCTAGTAGATGACAGGCCAGGTTCCACTGTCTCCTCACTGAGCCCTCTAGGAGCCCATTCAGTTATGTCCCTGGCCTCGGTTTCCCTTGCTGTATAGTAGAGCAGCTGATTCTCTCTCTCTCTCTCTCTCTCTCTCTCTCTCTCTCTCTCTCTCTCTTTTTTTTTTTTTTTGGTTTTTCGAGACAGGGTTTCTCTGTGTAGCTTTGCGCCTTTCCTGGATCTCTCTTTGTAGCCCAGGCTGGCCTCGAACTCACAGAGATCTGCCTGCCTCTGCCTCCCGAGTGCTGGGATTAAAAGCGTGTGCCACCACCGCCCGGCCTGATTCTCTACCCTACACTGTCATTCAAGGCTGCAAAGAGGTCAGGTGAGCTCATCGCTGAGGGAGTCCTAAGGGAGAAGTGAGCAGGGTGAGGGCCTCTTGAGGTCCCGTGATGCAAAGCAGATTGTTATTTCCTCCAAGGTCTGGAGAGAGAAAGGCTTGTCTTCCAGCCAAATCACACCCCTGGGTACCAGTATTCCAGGGGGTGTCCCAGAGGGAGGCAGCACCCAGGGCCTGTCACCACCGACTCACCTTGCTTCCTGGAGGCCCTTTTCAGTGAGCAAAGTGAAGAACAGCGGGAGACACCAGAAGAACGCGTCTGTGGTGGGCTGTTCTACCAAGGAGGATCTCCCAGGGCTTGCTTTCCTGAGCCCAGTGCTTAGGGCTGCCATGTGCTGACCCGAAGTCCTCTGTTTGTACTCTTTCCTCAGCCCCTGAACCTCTTCTTGCTTCCTGGAAGCTCCACTTATCCCACAGGGGCTGGCTCAGGGTGGGGCACACTGGTTGGGCAAGTCCACTGTCAGCCATTCTCCAAGGTGTCCTCTGACCTCCAGACGGGCTATGACACAGGAACTCCCCCGCCCCCAAACAAATATAGTTGTTTTTTGTTTTTTTTTTTTTTTGTTTTTGTTTTTTTTAAACTAGCAGCAGGCACTATTATTCTCCCCATTTTACTAATGGGAGAACTTAAGAGACTTGCCTGGGGGAGATCACACAGCGCCGGAGCGCTGAAGAGTCTAGAAGAGGCTGTATATATATATGGTCCAGACTAGGACCATACTATTCTGTTTATTTTCTTGTCCCCAGCTGTGAAACTTCCAAGTCCCTGTCACACGGGAGCTCTAAAAGGGGGATGATTCACAGCATGGGCAGACGATCCCCTCCATGGTCTTGGCTTGCAGATTTATCAACGAGGACTCGGTCAAGACTGGAGTCATCCAACAGACACACTGAGCCCAGGGATGGAGGCCGAGTTCTCACCCGGGGAAAGACTCACACAAACTGGCCTAACCCTTCCAGGGCATTTATTGGCTCATAGAACCAACAGGTTGGAGAGAGGCAATTGGGGCCCCTTTCCCAAATGCCGCGCCCACGAAGCGCAACCTCACCGTCTCCCATTTAACAACCCATGCCCTGGCTCCAGAAGCCACCTTCTCACCAGGGCTGACTCTCATTGGACCTCTTTAGGTCATGCATTCATCCCTCGACCAATAGCTGTAGTCTAGAGGAGGGATTATATCAACTGGACAGCCCGGGCAAACCATTAGAAAGGCAGTGATGGAGGGCGCCCCCTGGTGGAGGCAGGGAGAAATGCAACTGGACACAGGCGTTGTCTACTGTGGTGAGCCTTGGAAGTTCAACTTGGCTTGTAGGATCTGCAACCTACCTTCAAATCTACCATGACACTGTTGGCTTACCATGGATTTCAGCTTTTTTTTTTCTTCTTAGTTTGCCTTCTTCGGCCCACTGACTCCTCCCTGTTACTATTCGGCTGCAGTACTGGCTGTCTTCAGCTGACCTGGAAATAGCCCCTCTTAACAATGCTTGGCCGATTGTCCCAGTTCCTTTCTCCCCTGCCTCCACCTCTGGCGCAGCCTTTTTCAGTCCATGCTGTTCATTGGCAACACCGTCCCTAGTCAAGCAGAAGCCTTGGCTCAGAAACCACCAGCCATACTCCTTCCAGTCAATAGTGAGTGTCTCAGCTTCCCCCACCTGGGGTTCCTCCATTCTCCCAGAAGCTTCCCCATCCCTGCCTTCAGAACACACACACACACAACCCCTTGACCCAGGCTGGGCATCTTTCTTAGGACTCTGGCTCGCTTTTCTGCCAGAGTGTGAGTCATAACTGCCTAGGGCCCTGCCCACAGATGGTGCCGGCCCCCCAAAATGCCGGTTCCCCGCATGACTTATCCTCGATGAGGAGAGACATCAGAGAAAGCAGCCCCACGAAGTCAGGAGACGGGCCAGAGCCATGGAGAAAGTGAGACAGAACAGAGGTGGGACCGGAGGGTAGAGACATGGGTGGGAGAGAGAGCAAGATTCTCCGAGAGTGAAGTGAGCATGGGAAGAAATGTGGATCCAGGGAGAGCCAGCGGGCCAGGGTCAGGGCTGTGCCAGCGAATTCAGCTTTTTCTTCCCCGTTAAGTAAACAAGCTCTCTGGGATCTGTGTTTTGCACAGCCCAACTTTCCCTAGCGGGAGTTGATTTAGCTGAGCGACCAGTTCTGGAAAAACCCGGGTACATGATGAAGAGGACCTGGAGCTCAGAACGACAGGCAGCCAGCTACAAGGAGAAAAACGTTCATCCTCCCGGACCTCCTGGACAAACTTCCTGCGCTCACCACCTGGGACCAGAGCCAAGCTGCAGCGGGAAGAAGTTGAGATTGGGCAGGCAGGAAAACGTCCACGAGGGACTGCTGAGAAGCGGCCAGATGGTTCTGGTTTGGGCCTGACCACTAGTGACTAGATGCCCAGTTACAGTCAAGACGAGGCTACAATCCAATTGTGTCCACCCTATAATCCAATTGAGTCCCTCCGATAGGCCAGAGCCTCCTACAGTGGAGAAAGCGGCCATAATCTCCATGATGGAACACAGATCTGGGGGGTGGGATTATAGGTCTGCACCACAATGCCGGGCTCCCAGGGATAGCTTTTAGGGTCCAGTTCTATCTACCTGGCTGCATAAACGGGACCAGGCACAACCTTGCTGTTCACTCTGGTACACAAAGTGATCGACAACGTCCACCCACCAAAAGGAGTGTCTAGTGGCTGGCCTGGCCCCACCTGGTGTTTTTTGTTTGGTTGGTTTTTTCGAGACAGAGTTTCTCTGTGCAGTTTTGGCACCTGTCCTGGAACTTGCTCTGTAGACCAGGCTGGCCTCGAACTCACAGAGATCCGCCTGGCTCTGCCTCCCGAGTGCTGGGACTAAAGGCGTGGGCCACCCCACCGGCCCCACGTGGTGTTTAATAATGGCAGCCATCCTAACTCTGGCCAGCAGCAGAATCTCCTACAAGGAACTTTCCAGGCTTGTGCAGAAGCCGGAGGAGCTGGGGAGGGCATGCTCTTTATCCGCCTGATTTTTTCTTTATTACAATGGGTTAAGCCACCAAACTCATGATCTGAATTTTTTTTTTTATTTTCTGAAATGAAACCATTGTACATTGTACAAACAATACCTACTGATGGAATAAATAAGTGAAAAATTATACTGCTGTACAACACACCAAAAAAATTGTAAGAGGAAAAAAAAAGGTAACAGTGAAAAACAAAACAAAACAAAACAAAAGGTCTTTATATCTCTAACCAGGTCCTCGGCAATAATTAACATTCCAAACCATGACACCGTCTGACGATGGGCAGTCACCACCCTCTAAGGATCGGTCAATAGCCTTCCGGGTTGGGGGTGTTAAGTGCCAGCACTTTGTGGAATGTGTAGCCGCCATTTCCCCACTTTTACGTTTTGGGGGGAAGTTTGCCCTGGGAGCCCTTTAGGCCATGGGGCCTGATGTCCACGGAAGGCATTTGCTTAGGATCCCCAGTCCCTGGCTCGGCCAGATGAAAGGTCTTAGATTCTGCGGTGGGGATGAGGGCGAGGGGTTCAGGGATGGGGACCAGCGGCTCCGGGGAGAGGACCGCGGCGGGGAAGGAAGCACATTGGATTTTGCAGTCTGACCGCTCCTCCGCGTGGAAGGCTTTCCTGGCCAGCGTGGAGTGCAGGGCCGCTGGCTCTTTGCCTGGCGTGGCCGTTGGGGGGGCATTCGGACGGTCCCCATCAACGGTCCATTCCTACCTTCAGGCACTTCAGAGAAAAACTAACGACAGCCTCGGTACCGTGGACCTCACGTTTGTCTTCATCCTCAACTGCAACGTCAACTCCTCTCGACTGTCCAGAGAGGCTGCAGTGGACAGAAGAGATGCAGGCGGCCCTGGCCGCCCTGCTGGCTCCGTGGATGCATGCTGTAACCTCTCGTTTCCCAGAAAAAGAAATAAATGTCCAAATTCATCTCTCACCAAAATGGAGTTTTGCTGCAAAGAAAAATGTCGCCCTAACTCTAGAATCTGGAGGTAAAGCCGCCTTGACCTTGAGATATGTTGGAGGTCGTGTATCTGGTTGCTTTTCAGCAAAGACGCAGAACACAGTTCTTCATAGAACTGACCGCCTGAGGGGCAAAATTGCTAAGTACAAGATTTTTTTTTTTTAAGACAGAAACATTTTAGCGTCGCTAACTTCAACATTAAGATTCTCAAAGTTTTTTTTTTTTCTTCCCTTATTTCAGGAGATATTTTTTGCATGAGGTATTTAAAATCCAGGAACATTTTGATTCTTCGTGAAGTATAGGAAATACGACAGCTCCCTTGAGAACAGAAAAAGAAATAAGAGCTCTCCCCTCAGAAACAAACTCTTAGAAAATGGAGCCTGGCAGACACTTTTCCTGGTGGTCGGGAGAAAGATCCACACGTCAAAAGGTTGGTACCTGAATATGCACCAATGAGCAAACAAAACAAAAACAAAAACAAAAAACCACCCCGCGGCCCCCCCCCCCCAAACACACAACTCGTAGGGAGTCAGAGCTCCAGTGCAGTAAGTAAGAGAGCATAGGGAAGCTTTAAGGTCTGAGGATTCCGTGGAGGAAATAAGAGCAAACCAGGCCTCAGAACTGAACGGCCGCTGTCGCCTGGCAGTTCGTCCAAGGGGCGTCTCCACTGAGTGAGAGAAAGCTGTCTCGGTGCAATCGCGGGCAGGGGGAGGGGGAGCCGCCGTGGCCCCTTTCTGGGGGTGTGTGCAAATCTCCCCAGTTCCTCGGCGGCGGCGGCGCCTTGCTTCTGGCCTTTGAGGCCCAATCGTTAAGGTCCGCTCCCCAGTGGAGGCCGACAGCCAGCACGAGCTGGGAACGAGACTCCATCCACCTGTCGCCTCTGAGAGTCAGAACACCACACGCCAGGTGCATCTTGCCTGGGGCTTGGGGTGTGTGTGTGGGGGCACAGGGAACACAAAGGGCAGCAGGTTTCCGTGGATTTGAAATCCAAGCAATGTCCCGTGGGAGAGTTCAGCACCAGCTAGTCCTGCTGCTCCCAACCTTCCCAGCCCTGTACCGTCCTAAGGAGACAAGCTCGCAGTCAGTCATGGTGTCCTCGGAGGGCCTGGAGAAGGCAGTGCCAGTGGTAGCTAGAGGGGGAGAGAGAGGGTGGAAGTGCCAGAAGAATCTAAAGGCTTTGCATGTCAATCCGGGCTACTGTGGCTTGCAAACCCCTAGTCTCCACGGCTCCAGGAGGTGAGGGCATGTCCTGAACCAAGGAGGCCAGCCCTTGGGAAGCGGGGCTGACACGTAGAGCCCCAGGGGCCCTGGAAGTTGGGGCTGACTCCACGTAGGGTACAGGGTGTGCCCAGCCACTGCCCACCTGAACCGGGGGCCACTGAAAGGTGCCTCATCTCCCGCCCCTCTACCCTGCCTGCTCTGAAGCAGTCTCGGGTGCAGGGAGAGGGGGAGAGACAGTCAGTTAAGGGGGCGGGCAGCAGCCTTCACTAAAGGGACGGGCACTTTTTGCCAGGAGAAATGCAGAAACCAGGAAGCATGCCAGAGATAACCTCTAGGGTACAAGGCACAAAAAAAGAAAGCAGAATGAATTGGTGGAAAAGTGAAAAAGCCCCTATGAAAAGCAAATTCCTGATTGGTACCACCCTCAAATAGCTTATATCATTAAATAGAGGGGTGGGGGAGGGGTGGGGGTGGGGGGGGGATACAGCAGCAACACAAATGTAATCTTGGCTTCCGAGACAGTGTGCAGACACACTCCTGAGCTGTCCACCCGCCTCCCCAGGGACAGTCGCTCGAGGGTTTCCGCTTCACAGCAGAGTTCGTCAGTGTCTGAGAAGTTCCGCCGTTCTAGGTTTTTCTTGGATTTGCACTTAGTAAACTTGAAACGTTAGTTCTGTTCGCCCCCGAGAGGAATCGCTTGGGCGACGTTCTAGGATTAAGCCTGCGGAGGTACCTGCCATGAAACATGGACCAAAGGGTTCCACTGGGCGTCTACATCTCTTCAGAGTTCTGTTGAGAGCATTCCAGCTTCATCTTTTTAGAGGGCGGCACTCCTTCCAAATCCTTCGGGGGGGAAGAAGAGAGGCGGCTGAGGTCAGTCAGTTAGGACGCAGGAGGGAACTCAGAACTACGCAGCTCTGACTGAACCCACCAGCACGATGTGGGCGGAGGGGAGGTTCCCGACACACGGCGAACTTCAAATCCAAATGCCTTGGAGAGCGCGTGAAGCCCACCTCCTCAGTTACCGATGTTCCTCTGACCTCCCCCCACCCCCCCAGCTGTTCCCCCTGTACTTTTAGTCCCTGGCCTTTGACTCCACACAGCCGAGGCCGAGTTTCCCTTGGGATTAGTCTCCCCGTCTGTGATTAATTGTGGACGTAAGTCCCCGAGCGTAAGGTTCAGTTCGGCAACCGTACCTCTACCTCTAAGATGGTTTCCTGAGAAACCCAGAGCTACTCTGCCGGGTGGACTGTTGCTCCTCAGGCTACAGGCACCCGGCTTGGTGCAAATGCTCAGCAATTCTTGAATGGCCACATGGGGATTATTCTGGGGAAAGTGGTCTCTTCTCGTCCCTGAATTCCCAAGAAGCCTTATGACTACCCAAAAGATCATTCATTCACCAACAGTCCCGCCTGGTCTCTCGGACCTCAACCATCGCCTGAGACCAAACTCCAGACAGTATCCACGCTAACTGCGCCTTTGAGGTGTCTTCCGGTTACCGCAGGCATGGATCAAGCCTGTGCCTGGACAGCAGCTCCCTACAGCCCCTTTCCATCTGGCCCACCCCTCCCCGCTTCATTAGCGGGATCTACCTCCTGTACCCGTTTGTCTGTCCATCTCTCTGAGCCGCCACCACTTGCTTCTCTGGGGCCTCCTTACAGGGTCATCCAGTATCATCTGAGCCTGCTCCTTAGACCCTAAACCTCTGTGGGAACAGAGGCTCCCAACATTTGCCCACTGACTTTTAAACACAAGCTCGACCTCTTTCCAGGGCTGGGGAGGCTAGGTGACCGGTCCCAGTGGCCCCTTCCTCTCCCCTGGATATTCTTGTCCTGGACCACCAGGCTCTAGCTACCCAGTGTTCTTTATTTTTGAGACAGGGTTTCTCTGTAGTTTTGGTTCCTGTCCTAGAACTCGCTCTGTAGCCCAGGCTGGCCTCGAACTCAGAGATCCGCCTGGCTCTGCCTCCCGAGTGCTGGGATTAAAGGGGTGCGCCACCACCCCCCGCCCAGCCCCTACCCAGTGTTCTTTGCTCTTCTGTTCCTCAACTTGGTCCTGTCTTGAAGCCTGTCCTCTTCCTGGGCTCACGGGTCGCAAACCTCAGGCACAGGACTCTCCTTCTCAATCTAAAGAGGCTCCAAGTCATCCGACTCATGCTTCTTCACACCAACCTATGCCATCTCTCAAGACAGAGACTTAATGTTCTCTGTCTACTAAACTTCTCTGCCTGAGCCGCCCTGGTCCCTGGAATAGGGCTCGGTCGGTCGGGGTAGCATGCGCTGTGCTGTTAACAACTGTGATGAAGAGGCGCCAGCTCACAACTAAAGAGAAGGCTGAGTGAGCTCTCTCTGAGGACTCTGGACAGGACTTGGCATGACGGGAGCCAGCTCGCTTCCTCACTGGTCTTTGGAATTTTATGTTTTACTACATTCATTCGTTTTTTTCGTTTTCTGTGTAGCCCTGGCTGGCCTCGAACTCAGAGCTCCTCCTGCCTCTGTCTCCCAAGGGGCACGCCACCACCCCTCGGCAACATTCCTTCTTTATACATGGTGTGTGTATGCGTGTGCGTGTAACACGACCTATGTGCAGAGGTCAGAGGGCAGCTTGAGGCGGCCCTTTTTCTCTTTCCACTGTGTGTTCCTAGATTTCAAACTCAGGCCATCAGGCCGGGTGCATGCATGTGCCTTGATCAGTGGCCCCATCTTGCTGCCCCTCCCCGCCCCGCCCCCTTCTTCCAGACAGGGTATCACTCTGCAGCCCTAGTTGGCTGGGAACTCAGTGTCTAGACTAGACTGGCCTTACGCTCACAGCCATCAGCCTGCTTCTGCCTCCCGAGTGCTGGGACTAGAGGCGTGCGGCGCCATCACACCTGGCTTCCCCCGTTTGCTTTTTAAAGGGAGACACAGATGTAAGAGGAGGAAGTGGGCAAGCGTGCTCCCCGGGCTGCTGGTTCCCGTCCGAAGGAGCAGCTCTCTGTCAGGCTGAGTATCTGGGAGGGATGGGTTAGCTTGGGCTGTTCCACATCAAGACAGAGCAGAGGCAAATCTCGGGCTCTCAGGGGGAACGAGGAGGGAAGAACACAGGAGAAAGACATCTGAGACTCAGGCCAGCGAAAAGAGGTCCTCCCGACCCCTGAGGGAGTACAATATGAACTTTTTTTTTTCTTTTCCCTTTTTTACGCTGGGACATGCTAGGCTCATGCTCCTCTTGAACCTACCATCTTATTTTTTTTTTTTTTTTTTGGAGCTGAGGACCGAACCCAGGGCTCTACCACTGAGCTAAATCCCCAACCCCGAACCTACCATCTTTTTAAGATTTTATTTTTACAAGTTTATGTACTTATTTTATGCATGTGAATGTATGTATGTAAGTGCACCATGTACCTCTGTCAGGTCCCCCAGACCTGGAGTTAGAAGATGGTTGTGAGCTCCTATGTAGGTGGTGGGAATCGAACCCGGGTCCTCTGCAAGCAGTAAGTGCTCTTAACCACTGAGCCATCTCTCCAGCCCCACACATCAACACACACACCGTGGCCCTGGCAGATGGCATCTGTGTGTCTACACTGAGCTCTGGCTGCATATCTTACCCACATTTCCTCATCTAATCTCCAGTGATAGCTTGACAGATTGAGGCTCAGCAAGGCAGACACCCAGGTGCTAAGTGATACACCTGTGGATAGCACCTGAGGCCTCACACAGGTCAGCAGGTGCTCCAGCCCCAGCTCCCTCCCCGCAACATCCTCTCCAGATCTAAAGCCCTTCTTGGCGCCTCTTCATCAAGGTTAGCACAGTACCTCCTAAAGATCTGATCCTATTCGGATGAATAGGTGAATGCACTCTCATTAAGTCTCCCAGGCTGGCTCTGAACTTGTGAGTCTCTTGCCTCAATGTCCCAGGTAGCTGGGATTACTGGCTTGCACCTCCATACCCAGCGAACTGGAGCTGGATTTGAACCTGGGCTAGGCTCTATCCTATCTGCCTCCTGCCCCTGGGCCTTGTGTTTATACCGAACAATCCAAGAAAGAGGTTGGTACTCAGTTACAACACAGAATGGGGGGGCCTGTGCAGGCGGCTGGATCAGATGCAAAATGCCAAAGAACAGTCTGGCCTGCAGGTTTCTGAGGTCCAGTCTTCCTTAACTTTAAAGAACGTGGGGCCACTGGGATGACGGACCCACATAATGCCATCACCAAGCTGAGACTAGGATGACAGTGTGCATTCTCTACCCCAGAGGCTTCTTGAAGCAGGACACACGTCCCTCCCATCCCGGTGGCCCCAGGTGACAGAGGCTAACACTTCCAGCTGCTGTTGAATGGACACACAGTGTTCCAGATGAAGCAGCATGATTTTCAACAGACCACGGAGGACCCCAGCCCCGCCCCAGCGAGGCCCGGCTGCAGGTACCTGAGAGACTGCGGAAGCTTCTGCTGCCGCCAACCCCGACTCTGCAGATGGCTGCCGGTCCGCTTTTTCTGAGCTGTTCATTGAGTTCTCCATCGAGGACTGCGAATTCTGCTCGTCAGAGGCATCTGAGCAGAGAGCAAGACGACAGAGGCTGTTTTCAGACACACGAGAAGCAGGCACCAGATGGGCCAAGTACTAAAAATACCCGGATCTGGGTAGTTTTGTGCCCGGGGGCTTCCAGAGCTAGATGGGCTAAAGCTTGGGGAGTTTCTCACTTATCTGCCAGCAAGGCGGTTACAAATAGCCAGGCCACGGGTGGACTCTGTGGGTCTCCAACCCTCCTTCCAAGCAGACCTACGCTGTCTGCAGGAAGAGGACTATTTTGTACGCAATGCTGCCAGCGTCTGGCGCCCTCTGCCGGGCACCAGGCACCACAGCAATCATGGCGGTCTCCTGGCTCAGGCTAGCATTCTCCGGACATCATAGGGCGCTGACTCTTGGCACACACTTCTCTTTCCTTCTTTTAAATAAGTCTTTCCAAGGGTTATTTTTCTTTTATGTGGACGGGTTTTGTGCCTGCAAGCATGTCTGTGCACCATATGTGTACCGCCCGCTGCCCGCGGAGGCCAGGGAAGAACGTCTGATCCCCTGGAACTGGAGTTACAGATGGTTCTGAGCCGCCAAGGGGGCGCTGGGAACCAGACCGGGGTCCTCTGCAAGGGCAGCCAGTGCTCTTAACCACCGCGCCAGCTCTCCAGCCTCTAATCTTCAACAAAGAAGACACAAAAAACCCACCTTTGTTTACCTAGTGTTTAGGCTTGCACGCCACAGTGAGCATGTGGAGGTCAGAGGACAACCTGATGGGGTCATTTCCCTCCTACCAGATGAGTTCTGCTGATTGAACTCAGGTTGTCAGGCTTGGTGACAAGCCCCTTTACCTGCTGAGCCATCCTGCCGGCCCCTGGACCAGCCGCAGACTCTATTCGTAGTTAAGAATAACCTTGACTTCTGGTCCTATGGACCCCGCCTCCTGAGTGCTGGGATCCACAAGTGTGCACTGCCATGGCTGCTGTATTTGGTGCCAAGGATCAAACCCAGTGTTTCAAGAGTGCTTGGCCAGGTGAGTACCCTACCAACTGAACTAGATCCCTAGCCCCAAGCTTCGCTTAATCATAAGTGAGGGTGTTTCTCTGGTGATCGGAGCAGTGACTAACCACTGAGAAAACAAAAACAAAAGTTAAAATCAAGCCGGGTGGTGGTGGCGCACACTTTAAATCCCAGCACTCGGGAGGCAGAGGCAGGTGGATCTCTGTGAGTTCGAGGCCAGCCTGGTCTACAGAGCAAGATCTAAGACAGGCACCAAAAACTACACAGAAAAACTGTCCCCCCACCCCCCCACCCCCAAAAAAAAGAGTTAAAAATCAACTGTGCCAGGCGGTGGTGGCGCACACCTCTAGATTCTGGGACACAAGGAAGGAGGCACCGCAAAATCCCACCTAAGCTGCTCACACATGGCCCCAGTGACAAGTCACCCTGGCTTTATTTATTTAAATTTTATTTTTAATCACTGAGGGGGGTATGTGCATCTCAGTGAGGGAGTCCACGGAGGCCACAGGTGGTGGATTCCTGGGAACCAGAGCTACAGGAAGCTGTAAGCTGCCCAACATGGGTGCTGGGAATCTAACTCCGATCACTCTTAGCTGCTGAGCCATCTCTCCAGCCCTCACCCTGCTTTTAAGCCTCCTCCTCCTTCCTCCCGAGTGCTGGGATTAAAGGCGTGCGCCACCACCATCTAGCCGCACTCTGATTTTAAAAAGCCTACTATAGTAATGTTGAAGAATGCTGAGTAACCACGGCTTACTTTCTGAGGCAGAGGAACAATAAAGAGCAAAATCCAAGCATGAACTGAAAAAGCACAGAAGTAATGTGGGCACATGGCCAGCAGCTGCCTAGAGCCCGAGGCAGGTGGGGGTGCAGACGGCTCGAATGCACAGCCCCAAGTAGAAGGCAGGTCCCTGCCTGCCACTATCCAGACCAGCAGCCCGCCTTTACATGGCTGGTCAGAGTTCCTGTGCAGGGCTTTCTAATGGCCACAGGGTGGGGGCTCCACCGACAACCCAGAAGCAAAGGGACTCAGTTCAGAGATGGATTTAAATTCAAACACTGCCTTTGCCCCCGGTGAATCAGGGGATTCTGTCCAAGACCCCTGCCTCCCCTATAAAAACAAGGTTGACAATGGCCACCCTGTCCAGTGATCTGTGACGGCATGGACAGATCCCAAACTGGCCAGTCCTGGAGGCACAAGGCTGTACACCTAGCATGTGGAAGGCCGAGGCAGGGCGATCAAGAATTCAAGGCCAATCTAGGCCACACAGTGACAACCTGTCTCAAAAACACCGGCCCCTCCTGCGGATTAACCCTAGGTGGGGGTAACTGGTGGACTCTCTGGGACACAGACTCAAACTCTCTGTAAACCTGAAAGGTCTTTCACATTTTAGTATTGTCTACTTACCTATTTATTATATATGCTGGCCTAGAACTCACTGTATCACTCAGGCTGGCTTCAACTGTGGCAATCTCTCCCCTTGGTCTCCTGAATGCTGTGACTACTATACCCTGAACACCTGGCTTAGATTCACATTGAAAACTCTTCATGTTAATGGCAGTTCCTCAAAAACTTAAACAGATGACCCAGAAAATTTTATTTCCAAAAGAACTGAAAAGCAGAGCCTCAAAGAGTCTGGACTATGAACGCCACGGTAGCACTGTTCACAACGGTGAATACAACGGAGGGGGCAGCCACATTGACAAACAAAATGTGGTCTTCCTTACAGCGGACTATTACCCAGTCATAAAAAAGGAACAAAGGAAGGCCGGGGGGACGGCTCAGGGGGTAAAAGTACTAGCCTAAAAACCCAGATTTGTTCCCCAGAAGTCATGTCAAAATCAGAACACAGTGGCACACATCTGTAATACCAGGACTCCTATGGCTACAGAGAGGTGGGAGGTGGAGACAGGGGGCTGGCTCAGAAGGTCCAGGGCCAGCCCAGCTAGCCTGGATTAAATAGCACAGCCACCGAAACAAGAGACCCTGCCTCGATAGGGTGGAAGGCAAGATAGATGATGTTCTTTATGTAAAATGTCCACGCACGCACGCACGCACGCACGCACGCACGCACGCATGCACGCGGCAGATTGGTCATTATAAGGGAACGGTGAATGCAGTATGTGCAGTTTCTTTATGGACTGAGGAAAATGGTCTGGAACGAGACAGAGATGACAGACTATTCTAGACACTGGTGAACTGTTTCTCACTTAGAAATGGCTCAGTTCCATCTTTTTTGTGGAGGGATGGGGTCCTGGGTGTTGAGCCCAGGCTGTCTCATAGACGAAGCGTGATGTCTACACCTGAGCTTTACCAGCACCAAAGCGGTTCATTTCATGTGACTTTCTTTCTTTCTTTTTGGAGACAGGTTTTACAACAAAGCTATGAAGCACAGGCCAGCCTCAAATCTGTGATCTTCCCGCTGCAGTCTCTCAAGTCCTGGGATTACATGTGGGTACCACCAGGTCTGAGGCACGAATTTCAAGTTACTAAGTAGGAGAAGTTGGGGGCTGGGGAGATGGCTCAGGGGTTAAAAGCGCCTGCTGCTCTTGCAGAGGACCTGGCTTTGGTTCCCAGCACCCACGTGGTGGCTGACAATGATTGGTAATGTCAGTTCTAGGGGATCTGACACCCTCTTCTGATCTTTGAGGGTCTCGGGCACACACGTGGTACAAATACATACCCACAGGCAAAACACTTACACACATAAAATAACTTTTTTTTTAAGAGGGAAAAGTTAGAGGGCCAGGCATGGTGGGATACTTTTAATCCTAGCACCCAGGAGGTAGAGGCAGGAAGTAGAGAACTCATCTGTGTGAGTTCTAGGCTAGCCCAGGCTACATAGTGAGACCCCACTCAAAAATACAAGGGGGTGGAGTGGGGAGAAAGAAGCAAATAAAGACAAGTTGGGCATGGCAGTGCATATTTGTAATCTCAGCACTTGGAAGGTGGAGGTCAGGAGTTCAAAACCAGTCTTGGCTGCTACATGATACTCTGCTTGGAAAGAAGAAAGAAGAAAAAACAAAGGAAAAAACAAACAAACAAAAAAACCCTCCACGTTCATTTTGTATTCTATTTCATAATCTATTTGTTTGCTTTAACAAAACACATCTGTAACTGACCTACAAAGTCAGCCTTACCGGTGGCTTTGCCTCTGTGGCCGGTTTGTTTTCTGCATGCATTGGGCTCTGCAGATGGAGGGGAGGGGGGGGTTAACACTCCCCAGGCAGGCAGGCAGGCAGTCACAGGCGATCTGGAGATCCCCACTGCCTGATTGCTGGCAGAGACATGCCTGGGCTCGAGGCCTCCTTGAGAGCCAGGCCTGAGGGCTCCGAGGGAGCCAATGGTGCGGCTTGCAGCATGCCAGGACTCAGGACAGCAGCCTGTTCTCTGAGCGTCCTGGTGCCTCTGGAGCTCACCCAGGGGAAATTATTTTCCCGGGGCCTAAATTTAGTCCAGGGAGCTTGGACATGATGTCATTCCCTGAGCTTACCCAGCAGTAAACAAGTTCAAAGCAAGGTCATCAGCTAGTGGCCAATCCACCCTGTCCCAGTTTACCCACCTGTGGGGAGGTCACATGGGGCCTGGGCTTATTATGCCCTGTGCATCCTGTGCATGGGGACCTGGGGCAGGTGGGTACAAGCCCAGTGGCCTGGGGTGACTGGAAGAGGATCCTGGTATGATTCCCACCTGGGCCTATAGAGCCTTTGGTGCAGTTGGGGTGTCGGGGTACAAAAGACAGCAGTCACAGAAGTGTTACCCCAAGTGTAACTCTTACAGCTGAGCTCAACTGGCCCATTAGGGGAAAGGGGACCCAGATTCAAGTGGGAAATAAGGCTGTAGCCGGACAGCAGGACACGGATGACACCAAGAAGGATGCTGATACAACCACACTCGCCCTAGTAACCTCAGAACTACCCCACACACACACAGAGATGAGGGGGGGTGAGGGGCTCTCCACAGCTCCCCAACTCCTGCCTCCACCCCAGAATTGTGCTGAGCACTTTGCTGATATCCCCACATCCTTCATTCCTTGCTACACCCTGATAAGGGAAATCACTTTTATCGGTCTCATTTTAGAAACCAGAAAACAGGTAGGTAGGTGCAGGGGAGTCGGTGTTGCCCGTCCAAGCCCACTCTGTAGTAAACAGCAGCTGAGCTGTGGCTATGGCCCAGCCCAGTCCCTCCACCTTCTGCCTCAAGCTGTTATCTAAACAGCAAGATGCTGGGAAGCCCAGTGGGTTGGCCCTGACTACAAGGGCCCTCAAGGGGAAATGAGAGGTCATGCTCACAGACGTAAATGGCAGAGGGCTTTAGCAAAGCCACTAGGGCAATAAGGAAACTCGTGTGTGTGTGTGTGTGTGTGTGTGTGTGTGTGTGTGTGTGTGTCTGTATGCGTCTGTGTGTGTGTGTCTGTATGTGTGTGTGTGTGTGTGTGTGGTGTGTGTGTATGTGTGTATGTGTGTCTGTATGTGTGTGTGTGTTTGTGTGTTGTGTGTCTGTGTGTGTCTGTATGCGTCTGTGTGTGTGTGTCTGTATGTGTGTGTGTGTGTGTGTGTGTATGTGTGTATGTGTGTCTGTATGTGTGTGTGTGTGTGTTTGTGTGTTGTGTGTCTGTGTGTGTGTATGTGTGTGTTGGTAGGGGTGGACCCAGGGCCTCATGCATGCCAGGCGGCACTCTGTTTCTGCCTCATGGGGTGGAGGAATGCAACCACAGGAAATCTGGGGTAGAAGAGACTCAACTTCCGTCTACACCCTAATATCTAAATCACTCCCTGTGAGCTGGCTAGTTTTATGTCAACTTGACACAAGCTAGAGTCATTTGGGAAAAGGTGCCTTCACTGAGAAAATGCCCCATCAGAGTGGCCTGTGGACAAGCTGTAGGGCATTTTCTTGATGGATGGGAGGCCCAGCTCACTGTGGGCGGTGCCACCTCTTGGCTGGTGGTCCTGGGTGCTATAAGAAGGCAGGCTGCACAAGCCAGCGGGCAGCGCTCCTTCCTGGCCTCTGGTTCAGTTTCTGTCTCCAGGTTCCTGCCCCGAATTCCTTTGACGACAGACTGTGATATGGAACTGTAAGCTGAAATAAACCCTTTCCTTCCTGAGTTGCTTTGGTTATGGTGTTTTATCATAGCAATAGAAACCTAACCAAAGCCGGGCGGTGGTGGCGCATACCTTTAATCCCAGCATTCAGGAGGCAAAGGCAGGCGGATCTCTGTGAGTTCAAGGCTAGCCTGAGCTACAGAGTGAGTTCCAGGACAGGCACCAAAACTACACAGAGAAACTCTGTCTCGAAAAAACCAAAAAAAGAAAAAGAAACCCAACCAAGACCCTCTGTATCCTGACCTGCACACCCACTTCCGCCCTACCCAAGGGCCAACCTCCCGCATGAACACTTCCCCACATGCTCAAAAAAGGGCGGCCACACTGAATCTGAGACCCTTGAGCCTCTCTGGACTTCCCTACCTGCGCTCAGACCACCCTGCCGGCCCTCTTGCTCTTCGGGACTCCTCTAGCTGAAGTCTGGACTGCACACGCCCCAGCTCACCCCAATGGGCGTCAGAGAGGCCCTCTAAACTCCAGTCTCCAGCCCCCCTCAGCACTCCCCGGGGTCAGTCAGTCACACCAACATCCCACAGCTCCCTCGAGTTGCGTCATTTTGGGACTTGGTCTCCCTGACTAGAAGAACTGCCCTCCGGGAACATCAGCTCATCCCTGAAGCCTGGGTCCGATGGCATCACCACCAAGAAGCCCTCCGGGGCCTCCAGACTCCCTTTCTTTACTATGACCATGACATCAAAAGTCCCCTGGCCTAGGGGCCAGACAGCTCCATGGATGATGAGTCAAGTGGAAAGAAATGTGAAAATTAAATAAACAAATCTTTTTTCAAAGACTTAGGCACTTCTCCAGATTGACCTTGAACTCAGTGTGTGGCCAAGGATGACTTTGAAGTTCTTTCTGGTCCTCATGCCTCCATCTTCCCAGTGCTAGGATTACAGGATTACACCACACTCAGCTTACACAGTACTAGGAGTAGAACCCAGGGCTTCCTACATGCTAGGCAAGTACTCTACCAACTGAGCTATATCCCCAACGCCCCCTCTCGTGTGTGTGTGTGTGTGTGTGTGTGTGTGTGTGTGTGTGTGTGTGAGAGAGAGAGAGAGAGAGAGAGAGAGAGAGAGAGAGAGAGAGAGACTGGGGATTAAACCTAGGGTCCTTGCATGCCTGGTAAGAGCTCCACCATTGACCTCTATCTTTAGCCTTTTATCTATTTATTTGTGTTTATTTCATGTATGAGTATTTCACTACATGCAAGTGCTCCACATACATGCAGTGCCCTTGGAGCTAGAAGAGGGCATTGGATTGTATCCCCTAGAACTGGAGAGTTACAGACAGGCATGAGCTACCATGTGGGTGCTGGGAATGGAACCTGGGTCCTGGGTAAGAGCGACCAATACTCTTAAACACTGAGCCATCCCTCCAGCCCAGCAACCAATACTCTTAACTGCTGAGCCCACCTCTCCAGACTTCCTCGTTTTGTTCTGTGCTGGCCCCAGACTTGCTCTGTAGCTCAGGCTGGCCTCACACTGGTCACATTGTGCCAGCCTTCATTGGGCTGGGATGAAAGCTCTATACCACCCACAACCAGTTATTAGCTCTTGTACCAGCCCCTCCACTCCACCCTGGCCTAGCTACCACTCTCCCTCACACAGACAATGGCTGCCGTCTCACAAAGGTGTGGCCACCTCCACCCTAAGCACCACTTTTCCTCAGTTTTTTTTTTTTTTGTTTTTTGTTTTTTGTTTTTTTTGTTTTTCAAGACAGGGTTTCTCTGTGTAGCTTTGGAGCCTGTCCTGGATCTCGCTCTGTAGCCCAGGCTGGCCTCGAACTCACAGAGATCCGCCTGCCTCTGCCTCCCGAGTGCTGGGATTACAGGCGTGCACCACCACTGCCTGGCTTTCTCAGTTCTTTAGGTCTTGTCAACCCATGGCTCTTGTCTTGCTGCTCATAAAAAGCAAGGGGGCAGTGGCCTTATGAGCTCACCACAACTGGAGGCCAGCCTCCTCTATGACTCTATCTTGGTTTTCCAACCCCTCACTTCTTCTCTGCCACACCGACCTCGCCTCTGTCTCAGGACCTTTGTACCACCCATTTATCTGCCCCACGTTCAACCCCCTGACTTGGGCTTGTTTCCTTGCCCAATCCCACCTTTACCTGCTTCATGTCACTACAAGGCAGCCTTATCCTATCACCTTCGTAATTCACCAAGACTTTCACCCCCTTTCCTAATTCTGGTGATTGATACTCGATTTCATTATTTATTTATTTATGTGCTTGCTTATTTATTTATTTGTTTGTTTATGGTCGTCCTCCCCCCCCCCCCCATAGGGTTTCTCTATGTAACAACTCTTGCTGTCCTGGAACTCACTCTGTAGACTAGGTCGGCTTTGAACTCACAGATCCACCTACCTCTGTATCCCAAGTGCTGGGATTAAAGGCATGCGCCACCACCATCTCCACCCCGACACACACACACACACACACACACACACACACACACACACACACACACCAGTGATTTTTTTTTTTAAAAAGCATGATCTGCAATCCAGGCTAGCCCCCAAACTCCTCCTGATCCCCCTGCCTCTACCTCCCAAGTGCTAGGATCACAGGCACGTACTACAGGCTCAGTTTATGCGGTGTTGGGGACGGAACCCAGCCCAATTGGCTGGTCTGGCTGCAGCCCGCTGAGCAGCCGCCCCTCTGTGCCCCATTCCCGGACGGCAAGTACCTTCAGTTCCAGGGTGCTCTTTCCCGTCGGCCTGCGCCTCATCGGCCTTGGCTTCGGGGCCGTCACTGGGCACAGGTGCGTTGGGCTCGGGGGCAGGGCTGGAGTTGCTGCTGTTCTCCTGCTTGATGGGAGAGGCGTCCGCTATGGAGCTCTGGTTGCTATTGTCGTCTGCACAGGAACAGAGCACAGGTTGACATGCTATGGCTGCTGAGGAGAGGGGAGCGGGAGCGTGCGTGCGTGCGTGCGTGCGTGCGTGCGTGCGTGCGTGCGTGCGGCTGGGGCTCAGCTTTCCTATGCCTCACTATTGCCCCCTCTTAACACCTCCCCCACAGCCCCTGGCTAACTAAGGAGGTCCCCGTGTCTGGAGCGTGCCGGACAGAGATGGTGGCAGATTGGAAAGAGCCAGAGGCTGGACGGACCAGACAAAACAGTGAGTGCTCCTCGCCTTGACAGGCCCACAGCGGCTCACGAAGGCACACAGTCGCTTTAGCTGCTTGAAGATCAAGCCAGTCAACATTTCAGCACGGAAGGAGGGGCTATTGACTCTCCCGAGGGAGAGTCTGTTTTCTCTAAGGGTGTCGCTCTTGGTAGGCTGACCATGCTCCAGTGGACGGGGCCACACCCACGGATATATGAGCAGCACAAATGAGACTCAGTAAGTTATCAAAAAACCGAGGACACACAGGACCATAGAGACGGCGTAGCAGAACACGGGCTGCTCTTGCAGAGGATGCAGTCTTAGCTGCCAGCATCCATGGGGTGGCTCATAAACATCCATAACTCCAATTCCAGGGGCTCTGACCCTCTACTGGGCTCCATACATGAAATAAAAATAAATCTTTTTTCTTTAGATGTGGTTTCATTATGTAGCCCTGGCTGTCCTGGAACTTGTTATGTAAATCAGGCGGCCCTCAAACTCAGAGATCCACCTGCCTCTGCCTCCCAAACGCTGGGATTAAAGGTGTGCGCCACAATGCCCAGATAAAATAATTAATCTTGCTAGGTGGTGCACACCTTTGATCCCAGCACTTAGGAGGTACTGGCAGGTGGATCTCTGTGAGTTTGAGACCAGCCTGGTCTACAGAGCGAGAGCCAGGACAGCAAAGGCTACAGAGAGAAACCCTATCTTGAAAAAAAACGAAAAGAATTTTTTTTTTTTTTTTTTTTTTTTTAATAAATATGGGAACAGGGGCTGGAGAGATGGCTCAGCGGTTAAGAGCACTGGCTGCTCTTCCAGAGGACCTGAGTTCAATTCCCAGGAACCACATGGCAGCTCACAACTGTCTGTAACTCCAGTTCCAGGGGACCTGACACCTTCACACCAATGTACATAAAATAATGTTAAACAGATTATTTAAAAAATAAATAATGAATAAATAAATAAGATGGGAGGGGATGAAGTGGGCCTGGGAGGTCTTATGGGGTGAATATGATCAAAATACATTATTGTATACATATATCAAATTCGCAAAGAATAAAAATATTGAATTATATAAAAAAAAAAAACTTTGGCGTCCGTGAGGCTTAATTCTGGGTGGAGAAAACCAGATATTTTGTGTATCAAGCCATGAAGTAGTATTACAACATTCCACCTCATTTCCTGAAGCTCCAGGCTGGATTCCTGTTGGCTATGAAGAGGTAGTAAGAGCACCAGAAATTAGCCACTGCTTTATTTAATAATTTCCGATGTGTATGTGTGTGCCTGCTGGTAATTCTGTGCACCATCCCACACAGGTGCTTGTGGAAGGCAGAAAAGTCCCCCTTAAACGGGCTGACAGGAGGCTTTGACGTGGTGTTGGAAACAAAACCTAGGTCCTTTACAGGAAGTGCTTTTAGCCACTCACCCATCTCTCCAACCCCGGGAATCATTTTTATAAGATTTATTTTAAAAATTGCCTTGTTTTCTGAAACAGGGTGTCTCTGTGTAACAGCCCTGGCTGTCCTGGAACTCACTCTATAGACCAGGCTGGCCTCAAACTCAGAGATCCGCCTGCCTCTGCCTCCTGAGAGCTGGGATTAAAGGCGTGCGCCACCACCGCCACACAGCCCTTATCTGAATTATGTGGCAGGTCTGTGTATGTGCATGTGGGTGTGTACACATGGGTGGAGGTGCACGTTGAAGGCTTTGAATTTCCTGGAGCTAGAGTTAGTTTTATAAACCCCCTGACTAGTGCTGGGAATTGAACCCGGGTCCTCTGGAAGAGCATCAAGTGCTCTTAACCACTTGAGCCATCTCTCTAGCCTCACCCACAAAATCCCTTTAATTTATGTGGATGGATGTTTTGCTTACATGCATGTCTGCATCACATGCATGGCCCAGCACCTGCAGGTGCCAGAAGAGGGAATTGGCTCTCTTGGGTTTGGCATTACAGATGGTTGTGAACCACTATTCAAGTGCTGGGAATTGAACCTGGGTTATCCAGGAGCAACCAATAAATACTCTTTACCACTGAGCCATCTCCCCAGCTCCCACCCTAACCCCACCAATAACTTTTAAAGAGCATTGCTTTATGGCTGGACATGGTAGCACACGCCTTTCATCCTGGCACTCAAGGTAGAGGCAGAAGGCTCTCTTGAGTTCCAGGCCAGCCAAGGCTGCCTGCCTAGTCAGATCCTGTCCCCCAAGCAAACAAAAAGTGTTTATGCACTTATTTATTTATTTATTTATTTATTTTTCAAGACAGGGTTTCTCTGTGTTGTTTTGGTGCCAGTCCTGGAACTCACTCTGTAGACCAGGCTGGCCTCGAACTCACAGAGATCTGCCTGGCTCTGCCTCCAAGTTGCTGAGATTAAAGGCGTGAGCCACCACCGCCACCCAGCCTGCACTTATTTATTTTGGTGTGTAATACATTTTGTGTGCAGGGGCACATGCTGTGTGGAGGTCAGAGAACAGTCGGCATTTACAGATTTTCCCAGAATCTGACCTTGGGTCTTCAAGCTTTCCCTGAAAGTGCTTTTACACACTAAGCTATTTCCCTGGCCCAGAAATCAGTTTGAAAAGAGGCCTGGTATATATATGCTCATGGTAAAATACTTTCCTACCTTCCCAATGCCCTGGGCCCTGTCCCCATCATGCAGGGACCAAAAAGCCCTAACAAAGAAAGGAAGGAGAACTGGGAAAGAATACTAAAGATTAAAGAAATGTAAGAGACCTAGCCAGTAAGTACGACGTGTGCCAATTAATTGAATCTAATTTGGAACGCGCCAGCTATAACACATTTTGGAACAATTGGGGAATTTGCATATGGTCTGGATTCTTAAAGTTATTAAGGGATTATTGCTAATTTTGTTAGGAGAGATAATGGCACAGTGGGTCTGGGTTAATGTCACCCTTTGGCAACGTATGCTGAAATGGGTAGGTACAGATTAAACATGGCTAGGTGGGGAAACGTACTTTAACCCAAACTGGAGACAACTGTCAGGACTCCACAGACTTCATACCCAAGAGACATGTGTCTTTTATGCAAATTAAAAGTCAATCACAAACAAAACATTAAAAAAACACGTGGCAAATATGGCCTAGTGTTCATAAAAACTGAAGCAGGGAGTCGATGGGGCTTATCACACCGTGTTTTTTCTTTTTTCTTCCTTTCTTTTTTTGTTTTGTTTTTTGAGACAGGGTTTCTCTTCGTAGTTTTGGTGCCTTTCCTGGATCTTGCTCTGTAGCCCGGGCTGGCCTTGAACTCACAGAGATCTGCCTGCCTCTGCCCCCCAGTGCTGGGATTAAAGGCGTGCGCCACCACTGCTTGGTCACACCGTGTTTTCTCTGATGAAGAGATGAGAGGTAATGGGGCAGTGGTATTAATGGTTCAGGTGGAGACAGACCTGGGATCCAGGGTATACCTCCCCTTGTCCTGACCCCCCTTTCATGGGTAGAGTCATTTTATTTGATTTTTAATTTTTATAGGAGGGGTTGGGAATTTAGCTCAGTGGTAGAGCGCTTGCCTAGCAAGCACAAGGCCCTGGGTTCGGTCCTCAGCTCTGGGGAAAAAAAAAAAAAAAGACAACATAATTTTTATAGGGAAAAGCATAACCGCATCCCCAACTCCCACAAATTACACAGTTGAGTTTCCCACACTGGGGAGAATCACAGGGGTCATGTGTGAATCAGCAAATCCCAAGTGTAATAGAGGAACCTCGCCCTTGGAAACCACCTTCCGGGCCTTGACCTCCTCTGCCAGGTAAGTATGATACAGTCATTTTAGACCGAAGATACCCAAGTGGTGATCTTATAGAAACACTCTATCACATGGCAGCTCATGCTTATAATCCTAGTACTCAGGAGCAGAGCCAGGAGGATTACTGAAAATTTGAGATCATCCTGCTCTACATAGTGAGTTCAGGCCAGCAAGGACTTCAAATTGACAGTCTCGCCAGGCGGTGGTGGCGCACGCCTTTGATTCCAGCACTCGGGAGGCAGAGCCAGGTGGATCTCTGTGAGTTCGAGGTCAGCCTGGTCTACAGAGTGAGTTCCAGGAAAGGTGCAAAACTACACAGAGAGACCCTGTCTCAAAAACAACAACAAAAACCAAAAAACAAATTGACAGTCTCAAACAAGATAAATAGCACTATAATCTGAGGCTGTCTTTGTGGGCGGTGCTGTGTGTAGGGCCTTGTAAAAGGGAGGATGGCAGAGGCACTCCAAGAGCTCCGGGTACCTACTATGTGTCATGCCCTGAGAAAGAGCATTTACAATTATCCCATTATGTTCTGAAAACAAGGCCTTGCCATGTGGTCCAGGCTAGGCCTAAAATCGTAGTCTCGAGCAATCCTCTGGCTTCAGCTTCCAGGGAGTTGGGGACTACAGGTGTGCTACCATGCCCAGACACTGCATTCACTCAACAACCCACTCATGGGCACCTACCTACCTACCTACCCACCTACCTACCTGGTATTGCTACCAAAATTCTTACAGATGGGAGAATTGACCCCTCAGATCTATCTGCTGTTTCTCTGGTTTTTATTTAAGACACAGTCTCATGTAGCTCATGCTGGCCTCAGGAGACACCGAGGATGACCTTGAACTCCGGTCCTCCTCCCTCTTTCCCCAGGGCTGGGATTACAGATGTGTGCCTCCCATCCAATGTGGACCAACTCTCAACTCCTAGTCTCTCTTTTACCTCCCCCTGGAGGAGCACCAGGCAGTCACAGAGCCCCGCTGATCTCACGTAACTGTACTCTGGAATGCTAGTTACATAAAAGCATTCTCTTGTGAACTCTTGACTTGAAATATGTGTTCTCCTCATTTACCTGCAAGAAAGTCCTGGGTCAAGACCCAATCGTGATGGAAATTCTGTTAATAACGACCTTGAGTATTAATGTCCAACCGGGCAGATGTTGGGGCCCGGGCCTGGGAACCGTGGTCCACAGCTGACATGGTCGAATATGTAGACTACAGACACCAGTGTGGGTGACCTCCACAGCTCCTGCTGTGCCCCTTCCCCAGCCTTCTGGACACATTCTTGCCAGGCCCACATCTGTCCCCAAGCCTTCACGCTTGGCCACCCCTGCCTTGGTCTTGGTTGTTCATGAGTTAAAATGAAAATGATGGGGAGCGGGTGGATGTGCTCCTTATGTCCAGGAGCTGGCTCTTTCCCCATCGGTCCAGGCAGCAAGTCTAGATTCTGCCCACAAAGGCTCTCACATGTCAACTCTAGCATTGGAAGTTACCAGCTTGCTAATGGGGTGAGTTGACACACACACACCCCTCCCCCGACCCCAGCCATAGTTTCTTCATCTGTGAGATGAGCCTTGTTGTTACCAGACGCTTGGCACATTGTGATGGCTTCATAAATGGTAGCTGTTAACATGCCAAGGCTCTTCAGAGATTGTCTCCTCTAACCCCCACAAGGGCTTCATGTAGCAGGCATTGCCACCGAATTCTACGGGTTAAAACCACCCAGAAGGCTAGAGGTTACATCGCTAACTCAACACGACACAGTTAGGGGAGGTCATGGGAAAGTCAGAGAGGGACTGCTTCTGAATGGCGGGGAACCAACCGGGCCATATTCCATATCTCACCCTGAGCTTGGTACTTACGATGACCTTGAACTTCCGAGATTACAGACCTGTACCCCCATACCCAGTTTACACAGCACTAGGGATAGGACCCAGAGCTCCGTGCCAGCCAGGTGAGCGCTCTGTCAATGGAACCACATCCCCAACCCTAGTTCTGTTGTTTTGTCTGAGACCTAGTCTCATGTAGCCCAGCCTCGAACTCCTGATCCCTCTGCCTCCATCTCTGGAGAGCTAGGATTACAGACCTGTGCTGCCACTACATCCTGGGATCTTGGGTCTTTCTTTGCTCGTTAACCAGCAGCAAAAACCCCGTTGGGTTTTGATGAAGCCAAGTCACTAAGAAACCAGGCCCCTTGATTAGGTGCCAGGGACTGGGAATCCAGAATGGTGAGTTTGGGTAAATGAGGTGTGCTGGATAATTCTATGCCAGCTTGAGACAGGTTAGAGCCATTTGAGAGGAGGGAACCCCAATTGAGAAAACGTCTCCATTAGTTTGGACTGTAGGCAAGCCTGTAGGGCATCTTCCTTCCTTCCTTCCTTCCTTCTTTCCTTCCTTCCTTCCTTCCTTCCTTCCTTCCTTCCTTCCTTCCTTCCTTCCTTCTTTCCTTCCTTCCTTCCTTCCTTCCTGATGTTGTTTTTCGAGACAGGGTTTCTCTGTGTAGCTTTGGAGCCTATGGTAGATCTCGCTCTGTAGCCCAGGCTGGCCTTGAACTCAAAGATCCCCCTGCCTCTGCCTCCCAAGTGCTGAGATTAAAGGTGTGTGCCACCACTGCCCAGCTGGGCATTTTCTTAATTAGTGACTGATGTGGGAGGGCTCAACATACCGTGGATGGTGCCCCCCCTGGGCTGGTGGTCCTGGGTTCTGTAAGAAAACAGGCTGAGCAAACCAGGAGGAGCAAGCCAGTAAGCAGCACCCCTCCAAGGCCTCGGCATCAGCTCCTGCCTCCAGGTTCCTGCCCTGCTTAAGTTCTTGTCCTGACTTCCTTCGATGATGAACAGCAATGTGGAAGTGTAAGCTGAATAAACCCTTTCCTCCCCAACTTGCTTTGTGGTCATGTGTTTAATCATAGCAATAGTAACCCTAACTAAGACACCAGTGTACTTACTGCCTCTGCCTGGATTCCCGGGATGAGGCAGGCTTTGTCTGAGGGCATAGGCAACTTCAGGGAACCACCATTCCTTTTGACTTCAACTAATCTGCTGGATACCACCTTGTACAAAAGGTTCAGAATGGCCAAAAGTACGCACACATGCATGGGCCATCGAGACGGCTCAGTGGGAAAAGGTGCTGGTCACCAAGCTTGGCGACCTGAGTTCGATCCCTGGAACCTACTTGGAAGGACAGAACTGTCCCCCACAAGTTGTCCTCTGACACTGTAGTACTCCTACATCTCCCCAACTCACACACAAAATAAATAAATGCAATAAAAAAAACTTCGAAAGTCAAAACATTAAAATCAAGATCAAGAGTTGGATGCGGCGTATCTAGTACCTGGGAGCCAGGGACATGATCACTACAAGCCTGAGGACAGCCTGAGCTACATAATACATTTTAGACCAGCTTGGGCTATAGAGCCAAACACTGTCTCCAAAAACAAACAAACAAAACGAACAACAAAAATTTCCCAATACAGGGCTGGCAAAATGGCTCAGTAGGTAAAGGAGCTTGCCACCAAGCCTGGTGACCTGAGTTCAATCCTCGGGACCCACGGGGTGGAGGGGAAGATAGGACTCCCCCAAGCTGTCCTCTGACTTCCACATGTGTGCCATGGCATGTGCACATATAATAAATACATGTATGGGGTGTGGTGGCACATGGTGTTAATCCCAACACTCGGGAGGTAGAGGTAGTTAGACGTGTGAGTTCCAAGCCAGTCTGCTCTACACAGTGAGTTCCAGGCCAGCCAGGGCTACACAGTGAGAGATTGTTCTCCAAAACAAAAAACAAAATGAAACAAACAATAAATAAACAAACTAAGGAGAGAGAGAGAGAGACAAGGAGGGAGGGAGAGAGACAAGGAGGGAGGAAGAGAGGGAGTGGAGAGAAGAAAGAGGGGGGAGGGGAGGGAAGTACGTTAGACTCTGGAAGGGTGGGGCCAGCCTGGAGACAGGATGGGGTGGCCAGGGGGGCTAGAGCGTCCATGTCTCCCCTAAGGGATGATCGCTGTTCCTGCTGCAGCCAGCTGCTCTAGCACAGCAACACCTGACTTCTCAAAACAACAGCAGTAAAGCAGGTTTTCTGATTCACAAATATCAAACGCTGCTATATGGTTTGAATCTTAAATGTCCCCAAAGGCCCATGTGTTAAAGGCTAAATCCTCAGCTTGGTGCAGTTGGGAGGCAGCAGAAACTTTAAGCGGTGGAGCCTAGGGAGAGGTCTTCTAGCCACTGAAGGGGTCCCCTTGGCCCCTCTTGGTCTTGAGATACGGTTTCACTCTATAGCCCAGGCTGGCCTAGAATTCACTATGTAGGCCAGGTTGTGATCTTCCTGTCTCTACCTCCTGAAGCCTGGGACTATAGGCACACATCTCCAAGGAAGCCTGCTCTGCTTCCTCTACCTCGCTGTTCCCACCATGATGTGCTAGCTTACCGGAGGCCCCCAAAACAACAGCATCAACTGAACGGACTCAGCCTCTGACGCCATGAGCCCAAGCACACCCGTCCTCTTTCAAACTGCAGCATCTCAAGCATTTTGTTATAGTGACAGAAACCGAATCATCTCCCACCAAAACTTCAGGTTGGAACGTCTACGGGGGCTCTCCTCGTAGAGAGGCCTGTCGGGACAGGCGGAGCACATCCTGTGCCTTGGAACGGGCTGGCTATGAGGCGTGCGCCTTTTATGGACATTTCACGGAGCCGTAGGACTATGATCTGAGCCTTTCCTCTCGATAAGGTGAGAGAGACAGACAAGGTGAAAACAGGAGACGGCCCCAGCCTCACCCTGATGGATAGGACGAACACACATCACAACTTCTAAAATCAGACAGCCAATCAGGAAGTTAGGTTGTCAAGAGAGGGCAGTGCCCGGGTTCCTACGGTGACCACGAACTACTCAGAAACCCATTCTGGAGTTTCCCAAGAGCAAAGCAAAAATGGAGAGTGGGAAATACAGTCGTGGGTCTGGCACATCACACGCCCCCTCCCAAATCTTCCTGGGTGGGCAGGGCTGCCGGGATCGTGTGTGAGACTGTGCCCCTGGGTGAGGAAAGGGTGTGATTTCTATGTTTCTGTTTTGTTTCTTGGCTAGGTATGCCAGGGAAAGAAATGTCTCCTCTGAAGAGCTCCTCCTTGGCACGGAGGCCTGGCAGTCTTGCCCAGCCCTCCTACCCTTTGCCTGGAATGTGAACAAACCAGCCAGAGGAACACACAACTCAGGGCTTCCTGAGGCCCGGGCGGGGAGGCCGGCTGCGGGAGGGCTCACCGTGCATGTCCATCATCCCTGGTGACGAGCTGTCCTCCGGAGTAGTCACCTCGGAGCTACACTTCTCATCCTTGCCTTTCTTCTTATTCTTGTTTTTCTAGAGGAGAAACATGGAGCAGAAACCCAGTCAGTCAATCATGTACGTGTGTGTGTGTATGTATGTGTATGAGTGGCATGAATATTTAATTCCATCCGTCAGAGCCCCCAAGCCTTGGCAGGTTGTCTTGGCCTGCATCTGAATGAGGACCACAAGGTGTTCCGTGCCCACCTTGGCATCAGAGCGTCTCACCGAGGGAAGGATTCTGAGACATCGTCTCACCTGTCTGTGGGGCAGTCAGTCGCCTGCAGGCAGGCCAACACCCTGGCTAGTGGGAACTTCTTCTTCAGGAGGGAGAAACTATGGGCAAGGTCGTGGTCACTGTCATGCTGGCCAGGGCAGGTATGGCCATGGCAAAGACATGGGTCACTCTTGAGCCCCTTGGGGGCTGCCTTTCTCAAAGCGTTGGGAAGGATGGAAGAACTCAAAGAGGCAGTGGGGAATGGAGAAGATGCTTTTGGGGTGCTGGGGATCAACCCCAGAGCCTCATACATACCAGAGGAGTGCTCTGAGGGTGAGGCACACCCGCAGATCTCAAGGAAACAGAATCATTTTGGTTTCTATGAGCGATAGTAAAACACTCCTAAAATAAATCACAGACGGTCTGATGGTTCAATGCAACAATTACAGAGACTAAGGCGGCTCTCTCTGGATTTTAATCAGAAAGATCTGTGAGGCATGAACACGTTAAACTATCTCAACATTCCCAAGACAAAGAGGAGGCAGAGCATGCAGCTGCCAGCACTGTTGGGGTGTGTCGAGGGGACTGCCCCTATGTGCACACTAGTGAGCATGGGCACTCTGGAAGGATAAAAGTAGGTGTACTGTTACCTAAAGGGAGGTAAACTCAAGAGGGGGTGTGTGTGTGTGCAGGTGGCAGATTTAGGAAGAGGTATGCGGCAAAATTAATATTTAAATAGGTCTGGAGAGATGGCTCAGCTGTTAAGAACACTGGCTGCTCCTGCAGGGGACCCAAGTTCAGTTCCCAGCACCCATATAGTGGTTCACAACCATCTGTAACTCTAGTTCCAGGAGATCCAATGCCCTCTTCTGGTCTCTGAGGGAACAGCACGCAGGGGGTGCGCATACATGCATGCAGACAAAACATTCATACACATTACAAAATAAGCCATTTTCTTTGAAAGTAACATTTAAAGAAACTACAAATGAACAGAGGCAGAGCATACATATGATTACTGGTGGCATGGGGAGTAACTGCTAACAGGTACTGATGAAAATGGTAAATAGAATTACTAATTTTTTGTTTGTTTGTTTGTTTGTTTTTCAAGACAGGGTTTCTCTGTGTAGCTTTGGAGTCTGTCCTGGAACTCACTCTGTAGCCCAGGCTGGCCTCGGAACTCACAGAGATCCACCTGCCTCTACCTCCCGAGTGCTGGGATTAAAGGCGTGCGCCACAAATGGCCCTCAGGAATTACTGATTTTTACATTACATTTATTTTACTTGTATGTGTGTGCAGGGGGTGAGGTGGGGGAGGTTGCCCAGTGCATAGGCAAAGGTCAGAGGCAACTTTCCAGAACTGGTTCTCTCAGTCTACCATGGGACTTCCAGGGATCGAACTCAGGTTGTCAGGCGTGGTGGCAAGGGCCTTTACTACTGAACCATTACAGACACTTCCAATCCCAGCATCGTGCGGTTTGAAGGACACAGAGACTCACACGCTAGGCAAACATTCTACCACGGAGCTGCACCCTCAAAGCAGAATTCACCCTTTCAAAGGAATGCGCTTCGGCCTGCAATCTTAGCATGACTGAGACAGGGGAGAGCGAATTCGAGACCAGCCTGGGCTGTATAGCAAGACCCTGCCTCAAAAAACATAAAACAAAACGAAACGATGAGCGCGCACTCCAGAGTTAGCGGGGCCATAGTCATGCAAACTCCTCGGCTAGAATTCTGGAACAGGAGCCCGTGAGAGGGCTCAGCAGTAAAGGCACTGGCTGTCAAGCCCGAAGCCCTAAGCTGCATCCCTGGAACCCACATGGCAGAGAGAACGGAGCCCCACAGATTGTCTCCTCGCTTCCACTCACATGCCACGGTACACGCATGCACGACCACACACACACACACACACACACACACACACACACACAACAAAACAAACAGAAAGTAACATCTGAATTTTGACAACTGTTCTGCTTATCAGAAAGAACGAAAACTTCAAAAATATTGTTTATTAAAAAAAAAGAAGATGGTATAACTGTGTCCTAATTGAGGATTTTCTTTTCTTTTCCTGTTTTTATTTTTTGAGACAGGAGTTCTCTGTTTAACCCTGGCTGTCCTGGAACTCTCGCTGTAGCCCAGGCTGGCCTCGAACTCAGAGATCCCTCTGCCTCTGCCTTCCAAGTGCCGGGATTAAAGATGTGCGCCACCACTGCCCAGCTCCTAATTGAGTATTTTCTAAAACCATAAAGCTGACCCCACCCCACCCCATGCAGATTCCTGGCTGTCTGGAGATTCTAACGTAGCTGTCTGGGGTAGGGCCCAGGAATCTGCATCTTACCCAGATGCTCAGCCCCAGAGAAAGAGGGGTTGGTTAGGCAGCAGCCGGCTGTCACGGCTCAGAGGGGAAAGGAACCCTGGGCTAGGCCAGGGATTCTCCAGGCAACACAGTGCACTCTGGGTACAGAAACCACAAGCTAGGGCCGGGCGGTGGTGGCACACGCCTTTAATCCCAGCACTCGGGAGGCAGAGGCAGGCGGATCTCTGTGAGTTCGAGGCTAGCCTGGGCTACAGAGCAAGATCCAGGAAAGGTGCAAAGCTACACAGAGAAACCCTGTCTCATAAAAAAAAAAAAAAAAAGAAAGAAAGAAAGAAAGAAAGAAAGAAAGAAAGAAAGAAAGAAACCACAAGCTAGGTGTGAGGCATGGCTCCCCTACACAGGGAAGAGGGCAGGAGGCCCCATGGTGAGGTGACGCATCCAGCCTCACAGGTTAGCCAGGGCTTGTCTGACTCCATCAATAGCCAGTGCACTTTGCCCAGCCAGGAGCTGTCCCATCCCTTCCCACATATGACACGCTCCCCTTGATCATACTCCACTTGGCACCTCCCTGGTGTCTGCTGCGTGCTAGTCTATAATTATCTTCCCCCAACGAGATCAGAAATTCCTTGAGAGCAGGGACCACGTCTCCTCAGACACTGCCAGCATTTCTACATCACCTAATGATGTGCAAGGCCCAGGCAGGGGCCGGAGCCAGGAACTGCCTCTGAGGACTAGGGACACCCTGCTCTTTGTCCAGTTACAAGTGGACCGGGCCAAGCCTTGGTCCCTTATGGTAAGAGGGGTCTTGGTGGTTTCAGAAGAAACCCTGGTCAAAATGAGAAGGGTTGCCAGTTACCTAAGTTCCCAGCCTGGTATTAATGGTGTGTGTGTGTGTGTGTGTGTGTGTGTGTGTGTGTGTGTGTCCATCTGTGTCCGTCTGTCCGTTCCTGTGCGCCACCCCCCCACCTCCCCCTCTCCCCGAGAGCTCAAGGAGCAGGTTATTTATTGAAGATGGGTCAGAGAGGCAAGTCCTCTTGGAAGGGAAGCTTAGCCTCCGTCTACCGAGGAAGCTGCCGCCCCATAACAAAACTTATCAACCATGGCCATGTTGCTCTCAGAAGCAGCTGGGGCCAAGCTCTTGTCTTCTCAGAGGAGGGTACCAAGCATGGGTAACCTGGGCAGGGGCAGGCATGGAAAAGACCAGTAGTACAAAGGCCTTTAGGCGGGAAGTGGGTTGGTTGCGTGTGAGCATCCTTTTCCAGGACACAGCATGGTCACCACCATCAGCACCGTCCATCTGTCTCGCTTAACCTTGGTATGAGGCATGAGCGCAGGGTCTGCCAGATGGATGGGTGTTCAGGAACGGGGCCACAGTGAAGGCGGAGGCTTGGTATACCTGGGTACCACACCGCCTGTTCCTACACATAGTGCCCAGGGCTCTAGGGGGAGTGAGCCCTGTATAAAAGTGTCTCCACTGACCGACTGTGGGGCTCTTAATACAGAGGACAACTTTCTAGGGACAATCCCCCTGTCACTGAGGGCCAGGTTCTAAGGGTAGGACTGTAGGGGGCTGATGACCCAGGCCCAGTGGGCTTTCTAGGCCTAGGCTGGGCTCTGTGCCTTCCAAGTAGTTTGGTTTCAGGTCCCCAGGCCATGGACAGAACCCGACAGCCTCTCTTCCCTGCACTGTAGAGGCCACCCTGGGTAGGGGATGAAGACATGATAACCCTGTGTACTTACGTCATCCACTTTCGGCTCCGTCACAGGGACCCACTTGTAGATCCGTAGGGAGGTGTCGCCAACAGTCACCCATTTCTTCTCCCTGCGGGAAACGAGGAAGAGCCCATAACCGGGGGGCTTTGGACGGGACTGCTTATGGGTGGAGGGTGGCAGAGGTCACAGCCACAAAGAGATGTCTGTGTCGCCCAGGGGCCAAGACAGCAAGCTTTGATCACACAGATATGGCTTGGCCTCCCAGCTCTGTCCTTGATGGCTGGGGCCCAGGGGAATGCCCTCGGCTTTGTGTAAGCCTCATCCGGCCTACCCTCCTGGAACCCATCAGCCCTGGCCTTCTGACCGCTTCCCTTCACAACAGCACAGGAGCATAGAGGAGGGGTGGGGTGGGCATAGAGAGGTGAGCCTGGCCTTGTGGGGATGGATCCTTTCAGCTGAGGCTCCACGTGGACCCCTGATCACCTGGGTTCTAAATCCCCACAGGACAGAACCCAAGTGCCCCGCTGAGAGGGACGGGGATACAGATGAGAAAATTACAGGCCGCAAGAAGGGGAAGGAATGACTGGCTTCATCAGGGATAATAATGACGCCCTCTCCAAGCCACTGCCATCTGCCAGACTATTACTGTTAGACAGTGTCACCTCTTAATATTCAGAGGCCCTGTGCCTGGGGGGGGGGGGGGAGGCACAACTTGGGGAGAGTCACCAGAGGCAGAGGTGGAGTTTAAACCCCAACGGTCTGGGGTCCAGCTTGGCCATCTCAGGGAGGCAGCCTGAAGTTTCATCGGGTGCAGAAAGGAACCCAGCTGATTCGAGGGACCCACGGTGAGACGAGAGATCAGAGGAAGAGGTGCGGCTGTAGTCTCAATGACAACAGTCCCGTCTGCTACCCAAGGCAATGTGAGGACCTTGGCTTCTCCACCCAGACCTTACCTATGGTCTTCCCCTCACAGGCTACTGGGACACACGCGTCCACTACTGAGGCTCTGGGGAGCTGTCGGGGAGGGGTACTAACCAAACCCTACACCTCCATCCACAAACTCTGGCCCGCCAGGTCTCCAAGTTCCTGCCGGCTGTGGCCCGGCTGTCACCGTTCGAGGAGACCATTTCGGGTTGCTCCCAACGTGTGCTAAGCACCACACCCACCTACCCTGATGTTTACACGGTGTCACCTTCCCACTCAACAGATCAAGGAAGTGAGACTTGAGGAGGTGAACTCATAACCCCACAGTGAGAATCCAAACCCTCGGCAGCACCGGCACCGGACTTTCCAGGGCATCTGTCAGGCCCCGCCCATGCTCCTTTTGGCAGGGGAAGCACGAAGTGAAGACAGAGGTCTCCTTCCACCTCTCTCCTGCCTCCTGGAGGCAGAGCACACGAGCCACAGACCCATCCTTAACTCTTAGGAGTACTAGGGAGGGACCTGGAGAGATAGAGCCCTTCCCAGGAACAACCTCACTGACAAGTAGAGATACAAGCCTGATGGCCACTGTGTGTGTACTAGAGGCCAAGCTCTAGGACCCCTGTCCTCTCTCTCCTTTCTCTGAGATTACCAAAAGGTAGGAACCCATCTTACGGATGAGGAAACAAGCGTTCCGGGAACTTTTACCATGGTCATGGTCGCACAGACAAAACATGGTAAAATAAAAGTGAATATAGGTTTTGATGCCAGAGTCCACCTTCCGCTATTCTGCTGCCCATGGGCAGGAAAAGTCCATTCTAGAGACCACCTGGGGACAGAAGTTTCTAGAATCAGAAGGCCAAAGTCACACCCTATCAGTACTCACAAGCCCTTGACGAGCTTTCTTGGTCTGAGTCTTAGTAAATCAACCAATTCAAAGTTGGAGAGTGTTAATTTAATTTTTTTTTAAAAAATAATTAACTTGTAACACAAAGGCCATAGTTCAGGTTGGAAAGTACGCCAGAGTTCTGGACCTCCCAAGATGACAGGAACCAGGGTGAACGTCTGAAGTTAGCAGTGCATTATAGGCCACCAGCTGCGCACTGGGTCCTTCTTCCGGAGCTGAGGACCTCTTCACGGGAGTACCGAGGTCACCCCAGAGAGAAAACAGTTCATAGACTATTGCTAGGGGTGGAAAGTGAGGGGGCTTTGGGACAGAGGCAGGAGTTGTGAACTTGACCTTGGGAGCCGGGCATGATGGTGTACAGTCTTAGCAACCTTAAAATCCCGGCACTTGGGAGGCAGAGGCAAGATGATTGCTAACTCTAGGTCCCAGGCGGCTCTAAGCTACATGGTGAGAATAATAATAATAATAATAATAATAATAACAGGGGCTGGTGAGCTGGCTCGGTAGGTCACAGGGAAAGGTGCCTGATGACCTGAGTTAGATCTCAGAACCGACGTGGTGGGAGGAGATCACCTACGCCCACAAGTTGTCCTCTGACCTCCGCAAGAGGCGCATCATAGCATCTGTGAGTGCTCTCCTCTCCCTTATGTGCGAGCACAGAGAGAAATAAATAAAATATAAAAGAATTTAAAAAAAAACAACAACCAAAAACCCAGCACTCTGGAGGCAAGTTCCAGGACAGCCAGGACTACACAGAGAAACCCCATCTGGGGTGGGGGAGTGGGGAGAGACGGGCAATAACAACAACAACAAACCAAAAGAAGTAGACGCTGACCTTGGGATTGACCTTTGACCTCTGACCTGGGACTTAGCCCTTGGCCTCCTGGGAAGCGGGACAGAGGTCTCACAGAAGCGCTGACTGGCTCAGGGGAGCAGGTGAGGTCTCCTGTAAGCGCCCCATGTCCATCAATGGGGGGACGCACAGCTGGCTGCTCCCAGGAGGAGGGAACAGGACAGTTCCCGTTACCTTACAGCCAGGGCGGGAAACAAATGACCCACAGGCCCGTCTTATTGGACCTTCCTAGGACTTTTCAAAAGCTGACTCCGTTGCCAAAGTAGAAGAAAGAACGAAAGAAAGAGGGAGCCATAAAAACCAGATTCTTGGCCACTCTCAAAACATGATCTGGGGCCCACATGGCCCTGGAAGCCGCAGCTTGCTCCAGATGACACACACTGGCTCCCTCCCGGCCCCAACCTCTCAGCACCTGGAGGCATCCACACGGACCACCAGGCTGCCGCTCAACCTAGCCACGAAACTAACTCTGCACAGAGCCCGAGTCCTCTTGCCTGCATGGCCCCGGAACCGGCTTCCCTCCAGTCTACCAGAATCGTGCTCCTGAGACAAAAGGATGCAAGGAAGCCCCAGAAGTGGGAACAGAGCTCCAAAGTTTTTCCCCAGCTCAGGCTCTTATATAAACGACAATAGTCCATTTTCAGATTCTCAAGGCCAAGGGGAATTTCCAGGGTTCTCCTGGATCCAGGTCCAGTGTGCTCCAGGCGTCCCTGCCGACTCCAAAGAGCTCTAAATCCATCTTTGGACATTCACTACAGGGCCAGTCTTTGTCACCTTGGGGGACTTGTCCGCATCCTAACCAGGAGGGTCGGCGTGTCCCTCAGATGGCCTCTCTCAGGGATGGGTGGAAAGCCTCCACCAAACTGGCCACGGTCTTTATGGCACGTTGCTAAGGGGCCGCTTGAACCAAGAGCAGAAAGGCTCTGGTCCAACGTCTACTACTACATAGCTCTGACCCCGCTTCGTCTTTTCCACTCATATTCGGGGCCTCCTAAGTCTGGCCCAGTTTCCCAAAAAGGGACCAACCATTTTGTTCTCCTACAGCCATCTTCTGGCCACCTCACACCCCACCAACCTGCTCTGCTGGGACACCAGGCAGAAAGGAGATGAGAAATAGCTTCCAACTGTGGCTAGGGAGGCCTCAGCTCACACAGGCTTCTTCTGCAGGGCAAAGGAAGGGAAAGGCAGGCCAAGAGGGTATGAGGAGAAATACCACCCTAGGCTTTCGGACTGACTAGAATGCCAGGCACCTCAGCTCTCCTCTGGATAACATACAGAATGACTCACTGATTTTGAATTTTTCAGATAAATGGATAACTTTTGATATGTGTCGGTATGTGTATTTCATGGAATATACTTAACACAAAGGTGTGAGAGTGTGTGTGTGTGTGTGTGTGTGTGTGTGTGTGTGTGTGTGTGTGTACAGCCGGAAGACAAAACCCAGAGCCTTGTGCATATTAAGTTCAAATTCTACCGCTAAAGCATTAATCTCAGCAGAAAATTGCATTTATTTTATTTTATTTTTTTTAGAGAGAAGATTGAATGTAGCCCAGGCTAGCCTTGAATTCACTAGGTAGCTGAGGCTGGCCTTGAACTCCTGATTCTCCTGCCTCTGCCTCACAAGTGCTGAGATTATAGGCATGCACCACCACTACCACCATACCCAGGAGAAAGGTTTATTTTTAAAAATCATTTCGCTATTTATCTGAAATTCAAATTTAGTTGGGTGCTGTGTATTTTCATTTGCTAATTCTGGCAACCCCACGTCTCAGCCAGTGGTGAAATGCATGGTTGGTGGCCACAGTTAATAAACAGCCCCGAAGCCTTCAGGGTGGATTGCAAGACTGTTCTAGAGACAGGGAAAGACCAGATTCTGCACCTCAAGGAAGGCCCCTCCATTTCTGTTTAAAAACGGGGAGTGAAGCAAAACCAAAATTTCTACAAAGTCCACCTCACATAAGGACATTTACAAGGATTCCTGTGTACTCCGGTGACTCCTCCTGACTGGTCAGTCAGTCCTCAACAGTTCGAGAAGGTCAGGGGGCACCGAATGCCCGGGGTTGCCAGGGTGAGAGAAGTGAGTTTCTTCTTCTGCTCAAGGTCACAGCAAGGTACTGAAGTGGAAACTTAACCAGGAGAGGTCTTTGGAGGTCGCGATGTGCTGATTTCCCCCAAAAACACAGGGAAGAAGGCGGCCACATCCCCCACTCCGATCCCAGGCTTGACAGGCTGTGAACCGGCCAGGATGGAAGCCTCCAGGCCTGCTGCTCGGGGGCCCGCAGGGTGGAAAGCCCCATCCCTCCATCTGCCCGCCCTGCGGAGCAGCTGGCAGACTCAGCCGCAGCTGTCACAGCTCCAGGACCAGAAAGGCAGCTTACACCAGGCCCTTTCTACCCTCCAGGCGGGTGACAGACAGAAGGGACTCACGCCCTCACATCGGTTCTTTCTTTGCACGGGGGACTGAGGCAGGGGAGGGGGGGCGCACCCCAGCCTTCCCTGGAGAGTCCCACAGGAGAGAGGGTACCGTGTGTGTTTTCCTCTGCGTTTTGGCCCGCAGCTGTTTCTGCCATTTTTAAATGGCTCCAGTTGGGCACTGGGCGCCTTGCTCAGCAGGGGAGCTCCCCGGCACCCAGGACTTGGATCTCAACTTTGGAAAGCCTCCCCTTCTCACGGTTGTGAAAATTCTTTGTCCCATTGGAGCCAAACCCAGCCCACGGCGGGCATCCGGCCATCCGCAGGCAGCCCTTTCCATAGGAGGCCCGGGAGCACGTGGACTTTATTGATTTTTCTCCTTGCCTTTTTTTTTGTTGTTGTTGTTGGGTTTCACTCTGAAAGGACAGCTAACTTGTGACACCACCAGACCTGAGACAAGCCCCCGAGTAGTGCTTAAAAAAAAAAAAAAAAAAAAAAGACAACCACCGAGACGTTACTCATGAAACGACACCCCCAAAAGAAACAGCCTGCAATGGGGCCTGGCCAGTTCCTATAAAGGACAGGACCAGCCCGCCGCCGCTGACACTTGGGGACACCCTCGCGGCTGCTCGTCTCCCTCTCGGACCCCGATGCAGCCGTGAGAAAAAAAAAAAAAAACCACCATAATAAAGTTGAAATCGGGGAGCAGGGAGTTTTCAACAAGTCTGACCCAACCCGGTGGTGGACTACTGGCGCCTCAGGCCTGGCCTCTGGGGCCGCCTCGGAGTCAGATCCCGACGAGGCCCCGTGAACATGTCCCATCCTACTAATGACAACGAGGCCACGCCGGGCACGATCTAATTTGAGCTTGAAAAACACGCACGGCCCACACCGAATCTCGCGGTCCCCTCCTCCTCCCCCGGTTGCAGAGAACAAAAACAACGGTCGCTCGCTTCTCTCCGCAAAACAAACACCAGCTCCGGCTGGGAGAAGGCAGACACGGCCCAGGACTTGGCTTCTGGCAGCCAACATCGCGTGTCCCCCACCCCCAGCTCCGGGTACCGCGCGGAGCGGGTGGGAGCCATGGGCGCCCCGCTTCCCGGCCGCGCCGCCGCCGCCGCCTTCCCAGCGCTCGCCCCCATCTTCCTTCCTCGCCCGGAGCCCTCGCTCCAGGCTGCCCAAAGCGCTAAATTTAAACGGCTCGCGCTCTGCAAACTCCGCAGACTCGAGGGCGCCGAGGCCTGGGGAGGCGGGGAGCTGCGGACGGGTCGGGGCGTGGGGTGTGTGTGTTGCAAAGAGGGAGGGGGGGTTGGACACCGGCGCCGCGTCGCCCCGGGAGGAGACCGCGGCCCGCTCCGCGCTGCACAATGGAGCTCGCGCTCTGCCCGCCGCCGCCGCCGCCGCCGGCATCACGGCCCCGGCGCGCGGGAAGCCGCTTTCATGTGACTTGCACAAAAAAACGAAATGGCTTCTGGGGCCGGCTGCGAACCCCCCTCTCCCGAGCTCCGAGCTCCGGGTGGCAGCCGCCGTCGCCTTCGCCGCCGCTGCCACCACCGCCGCCGCCGCCACCGCCGCCGCCGCGCCAGGTGGGCGACCCCGCGCCAAGCACACCTGGGCAGCGGACGCAGCCCCCGCGGGGCGCAGGTGACCCGGGCCGCGCGTCCTCGCCAACTCCGGGCCCGGGGGTCGCTGCGCCCCGCGGCTGCTGGCCGCTGGGGTCCCGGCTTGCCGCCGGCCGCGACGCGGTGCCGCGAGCCGGGGCGAGCGAGCGAGCGAGCCGGCGCCTCGGCTTACCATTTGCGCACTTTCTCGATAGCCGCCATGACCCTCTTGATATCATCTTTGGCCCGGCTCCTGGTCTCGGCTCGAACCGACCTGCCCGACATGGTTCTGGCGGGGAGGGAGAGAGAGAGGAGAGAGAGAGAGAGAGGCTGGGGGAGCGCGCCCGCCGGGTCCTGCTCGCCACACTCGCCCGCTCTCTCACTCGCGCACAGACACACACTCACACACATACGCGCACACACAAAGCCTGGTGCCGCCGCGCGCCCGGGGCCCAGTGCGCAAGCGCCGGGCGGCAGCTGCACACAGAGCGAGGGGGAGCGGCGCGGCCGGCAGGAGTGCGGCCTCCGGGCGCCGCCGCCCTCCCCGGGGGAGCCTCGGGGACCTCACCCGGGGGAGTTGGGGGAGGAGGGAAACGATCAGGGGGTGACCCCGACCTCCCAGCACGCGGGACTGGCCCGCGCGCCGACTCCCCGACTCGGAGGCCGCAGGTGCGGTGGGGACCCCTCCCCCCCCACCAAGACACACACCCTGGGGATGGCAGACTGGGAGGCCGTGGGTGCCCCTGGCCTGGCTGGGGGTGGCCGCGGGCGCGATCGCGCAAGTTTCTGGTCGGGCGCTTGACTTCTCAGAGTTGGAGGCGGCGGTTCCGGACTCGTGATCTTGGAAAGAGTTGAGGCGCCGGGCTCTGGCCAGCTAGCTAGCTGCCTCGTTGAAATGTGCGAGCTAAGACGTCTGCCTCAACCATGCTTTAACTAGGGTCCTAGTTGTAGGTGCCCGAGCCCGGTGGCAATAGGCATTGCCGCAAGGCTTCCCTTCCCTCGGAGATAAGTTGCCCCAGTCACGGATAGACCTCCCGGGGGTATGTCGGAGAACCACAAATTAATCTGAAACGGCTCCGGGTGGGAGCGCAGGGTCCTGACCGGGAGCAGCAGGTAAACTGGACTAGTCCAGCCCAGAAAGACTTTTCGAGAGGCTGTCGCCCCCGATCCCAGGACAGAGCTGGGTGGCAGAATCTACCGCCGTCAACCAGGATAGGGACAGGTGGGTGTGCAGCTGCGGCTAAACCCGGCTGGACCAGAGCGAATGCTTGCCCAGGTGGATGCTGGGAAAAGAGATGACCTAATGTGGGCAAGCTAGTGCCTGGAGAGGAACCAGTCCAACACCCAGTCATTTCACAGATGGGGAAACTGAGTCAAGGAAGTACTTCCCAGGTTGCAGCCAGGAACTTCATTGATGGTGTTACCAAGCATCTCCCCTGAAGTTCGGGGGCGTTGCGGGGGCGGGGGAGGTTGGTGGAGAGAGCTAGTGAGGAAATGAGAGTGAGACATTTGTGGGCTTTCCCCCAGGCGTATCATTTTACACACTCGGTCCTGGTGTGAAAAACGAAAATAACAATGGTCGGGCATGGTGGTGCACTCCTTTAATCCCAGCGCTTGGGAGGCAGAAGCAGGCAGATCTCTGTGAGCTCAAGGTCAGCCTGGTTTATGTAAGGAGTCCCAGGTTCTCCAGGACTATATAGTGAGACCCTGTCTCAAAAACAAAAATCAGGGGCTGGAGAGACGGCTCAGCAGTTAGGAGCACTGACTGCGCCAGGCGGTGGTGCGCACGCCTTTAATCCCAGCACTTGGGAGGCAGAGGCAGGTGGATTTCTGTGAGTTCAGGCCAGCCTGGGCTACAGAGTGAGTTCCAGGAAAGGCGCAAAACTACACAGAGAAACCCTGTCTCGGAAAAACAAAACAAACAAACAAACAAACAACAAAAAAAAAAGCACTGACTGCTCTTCCAGAGGACCCAGGTTCAATTCCCAGCACCCATGTGGCAGCTCACAGCTGTCTGTAACCCCAAGATCTGACCCCCTCACACAGACATACATGCAGGCAGAACACCAATGTACATAAAATAATAATAAAGAAATTATTTAAAAGAAACAAACAACAACAAAAAACACACACACACACAAAAAAAATCAAACACCCAGGTTGTGGTAATGTACCCCTTTAATCCCAGCACTCAAGACAGAGGCAGGTGAACCTCTGTGAGTTCGAGGCCAGCCAGGTCTACAGACTGAGTTCCAGAACAGAGAAACCCTGTCTCAAAAAACAAAACAAACAAAAAAAAGTAGAGCAATTATGTCAGAGAACCATTCTGAGGGCTGGGTTGAAAAATACGCCATAAATCAGAAGTCTCATACTTTTGGCCCTCTGTGCCTGACCATCAGATATGTGCCTGGGCCCCAGGGAATTAATTTTTGTTTAGTGCTAGGCATTGCATTGCTAGGCAAGTGCTATACCACAGTTAATATGGGTATAATTTAAAAATAAGATATATTAAAAATTCCACGTATCAGCAAGACGGCTTAGTAAATGTACTTGTAGGCAGGTCTGAAGACAAGAGTTCGAATCCTAGAATCCATGTTGTAGAAAAGAGAGCACTGACTCCTGAAAAATTGTTCTGATTGCCTCATTACACACACACACACACACACACACACACACACACACACACACAATGAAATATAAAAAAATTTTAAATCTAAATAATAATTGGTGAGCGAGTGTCTTTATACACAGTGGGGTTATTTACCCATGAATAATAAAAGGAATATATGCTGGCAAGCTCCGGGGTTGATTGAGAGAGCCTGCCTCAATAAATAAAGTAGCTAGAGGATGATTCCCAGCTTCAGCTTCTGGCCTCCACGGGCGTGCACACCCATGTATGTGCATGTGCACTCATACCATGCATGTAAACGTGCACATACAAACACAGATGCTGGCCACACAGCCTCATAAAAATGGAAAAAGGAGAAAAGTGGCTATGATGGTCAGTGCGATGTTACCTGAATTGGACTATCATAAAAAGAAACCCAGATTCATTAGAGCCAGCCCAGGTTCTGCACACTGGGCCCCCAGGTCACACAGCGGCTGCCGGCGCTGAGCAGTCCTTGCCCCGCAAACGGCTCAGGTGACCATTTGCTCACCCAGCCACCTGACTGACTCATGTCTGTTTGCTGTCTAGCCCCTGCAGGTATTTGTGGTTTTGATCCCTGATTAAACCGTAAAGCTTTCTACAAATGTTCTTCTTAAATCTAGTATGTCTTTTTTTTTTATATAGTTTCCTGTCCCTGCGGATTTTTTTTTTTTTTTTTTTTTTTTTTTGGTTTTTCGAGACAGGGTTTCTCTGTGTAGCTTTGCGCCTTTCCTGGAGCTCACTTGGTAGCCCAGGCTGGCCTCGAACTCACAGAGATCCGCCTGGCTCTGCCTCCCGAGTGCTGGGATTAAAGGCGTGCGCCACCAACCCCCGGCCCCTGCGGATATTTTTAAGCTTCTTTCTTTCAACAAAACTCGGTTGTTTTATAGTAAGTGTCTGACGCGCTAATGTTTCTGTGAGGTCTTGCTCATGGTGTTCCAGTTCTTTGTTACATGCCTAGCCCTCTCTGACTAGGTCAAAGTTTTATTTCTTCTCCTTCCTTCTCCCCTCCACACTCCCCACCCCTTCCTCCTCCTCCCTACAGGGTCTCATATAGCCCAGGCTAGCCTTGAACTCACTAAGTAGCTGAGGATGGCCCTGAACTCCTGACCCTGTGGCTTCGCCTCCTATGCCCAGTAGGGCTTAGATTTATTTTTTTTGGTCTCTTGCCCCCACAAAATCATTCGCAGTCAAGTTCAAATGTGCCAAAGCTACCCCGACAGTGGCAAAACTGATGTTTCCTGGGAATTTTTGCTTTTTTTTTTTTTTAAAGATTTATTTATTTATTATGTATATAGCATGTATGACTGCAGGCCAGAAGAGGGCACCAGATCTCATTACAGGTGGTTGTGAGTCACCATGTGGTTGCTGGGAATTGAACTCAGGACCCCTGGAAGAGTAGTCAGTGCTCTTAACCTCTGAGCCATCTCTCCAGCAACGCCCCCCCCTTTTTTTTAATGGAGTGGGCTGGGTGTCTCTACAATTTTGTTCATATGACTGCAGATCCCGGAAGAGCTGTTGCTGCTGGTGATGCCTAACATACTGCTATCATTGATCTTCTTATACAAACACAAATATATATGCTTGCCCCTACACAAATATATATATATATATATTGAATTCTTGGAAACTTCTAGCTGTCAGCTTTGGAAAAAAGTATCCCAAATTACCTGCTGATTGGCATTACAGACACGAACAGTCATATTGGTGTACAAACATTAATTTTTTTCCCCATTTGCACAGGTAACACGATATTAAAAATGTAAGGTCTTGCCGGGAGGTGGTGGTACACACCTTCAATCCCAGCACTCGAGAGGCAGAGGCAGGTGGATCTCTGTGAGTTCGAGGCCAGCCAAAGCGAGTTCCAGGAACGGCGCAAAGCTACACAGAGAAACCCTATCTCGAAGGAAAAAAAAAATGTAAGGTCTTATTTATGTGGGTTTGATTACAGAGATGAATAGTCTGTAAACAAAAAAGAAACACGCCAAAGCTAACAGGTGTAAGAAGTTCGATTCCCTGCTGGAACAGCATCAGTGCCGTCTAGCATCATCCCAGTCTTGGTCTACCTTGTCTTGCCCTTAAGATGGTTCCAAATCCTTTCTTTTTAATTTTTAATTAATTATTTTATTTAGAGGGGGATGCACACATACCATGTTGGTTCTCTCCTGCCACTATACGGGTTCTGGGGATCAAACTCGGGTTGTCGGGTTGTTGACAGGTGGCTTTATTTGCTGAGCCGTCTTGCTGACTCTCAAATACTTGCTGAGTTTTTTTCTTTGAAACAGGGACTCACTCTATAGCTCAGGCTGGCCTCAAACTTGTGATTTTCCTGTCTTAGTCTACTGAGTATTGGGATGACGAATATGTACCGCCGTGCCTGGATCCTCTTCTTGGCACTTTTGAAGCTTTCAATTCGAGGGTCAATCTAACTATGGACCAGAAACTACCAGCTAAATTCTCCACAAACATTAGCCTCCCAGACAGGTTAAGTCAGAGCCCAAGATGACCTCAGGGTAACAGAGGTTGGTCACTTCTGGCACCAACTGTCTCCCAACTGTCTTTAAAATGAAGATACACTAACAGTTCTCACCTCATGGGGTTCTTATAAGGAGGAAAAAGTTTAGGTTTTGTTTTTTTTTTTGGGGGGGGGTTGGTTTTTCAGGACAGGGTTTCTCTGTGAAACAGTCCTTTCTGTCCTGAAATTCATTCACTCTGTAGACCAGGCTGGCCTCGAACTCACAGAGATCCACCTGCCTCTGCCTCCCGAGTGCTGGGATTAAAGGTGTGTACCACCACCACCAGCACCACCACCACCAGCACCACCACCACCAGCACCACCACCAGGCTAACAGTTTTGTTTTGTGTAAGTGCTTGTGTGTACCAGAAAGCATTTGCTAAATCCGGGGACCCCTAAGATGGCTGGCATCATGAAGCCCCACCCAGGAGCCTGAAGTCAAACTCTCCTCTTTCCTGGGTTGCTAAAATTCCAGTCTCTGTGCCTGCTGTTAGGCATACCTCCAGGGTGGAGGCTGGTTCACCACGGCAGGGTGGAGGAGGTTTCCATCTCTGGAGCGGGGATGTGTAATTGGGAGGGAACTGCGGGCCTCTCACACTCTCTACAGCTGAGCAGCTCACCAGTGTGGCGGTCACAGACAGAGGTGCTCTGTGGTCTGGGGAACAGGACTTCAGCCAGGCCCAGAAAATGTGGGGGCGGGACAGGGCGGGAGCGGGTGAGGAGAAAGTTCCAGGCACATACTGCAATGCTGTCCCTTCTTCTGAAACAGGAACAGAAAGGACACACCGCTGATGAAGCTGACCCAGGTGAGACGATCTCTCTTTCACAGAAAACAAACACCTAAGCTGTGTATAGGCTTTCTCTCTCTCTCTCTCTCTCTCTCTCTCTCTCTCTCTCTCTCTCTCTCTCTCTCTCTCTCTCGTTTTTTTGTTTGTTTTTTGGGGGGTTTTGTTTTGTTTTTTGAGACAGGGTTTCTCTGTGTAATTTTGGTGCCTGTCCTGGAGCTCGGTCTATAGCCCAGGCTGGCCTCGAACTCACAGAGATCCACCTGGCTCTGCCTCTCGAGTGCTGGGATTAAAGACGTATGCCACCGCCACCCGGCTGTAGCAGGCTTTCTTTTGGGCCACCAACCAGCTCCCAAATCATGACACGGAGACTTATTATTAGTTATGAATGCTCGGCTTTATCTTATGCTTGTCCCATTAGCTTTTTCTCTCTGTGTAGCTCTGTGTAGGAGTCTGTCTGTCCTGGAACTTGCTTTGTAGACCAGGCTGGCCTGGAACTTATAGAAATCTACTTGGCTCTGACTCCCGAGTGCTGGGATTAAAGGTGTGCACCACCACCTCCTGGCTCCCATTAGCACTTACAACTTAATTTAACCAGTTTCTCTTCATCTATGTTTTGCCTCAGGGATTTTTGCTGTTCTTTCATTCTGTGTGAATTACTTTGTGTCTGCCTGGCTGGCAGCTGCCTGGCCCGGGGGCATCTTCTTCACTTTCTCCCTGTTCTCTTCATCTTAGACTCCTCCTTTCTGCCCACAAGTCCCACCCATCCCTTTACTGCCTAGCTATTGGCCATTAAGCTTTTTATTAGACCAATCAGGTGCCTTAGGCAGGCAAGGTGAAACAGATGCAACACATCTTTACATAGTTAAACAAATGCAGCATAAACAAAGGTAACAAGCCAGGTAGTGGTAGCGCACGCCTTTAATCCCAGCACTCAGGAGGCAGAGCCAGGCAGATCTCTGTGAGTTCGAGGACAGCCTGGGCTACAGAGTGGGATCCAGGACAGGCTCCAAAGCTACACAGAGAAACCCTGTCTCAAAAAACAAAACAAACAAAAACAACAAACAAACAAAATGTAACATCTTTACACAGCTAAAGTAATATTTCCACAACAAAGCAGGGCCTGCTTCTACAGGCCTGTAATTCTAGCACTTGGAGTGGAGGTAAAAGGATCAGAAGTTCAAAGTTATCCTTGACCGTATAATGTGTTAGAGGCTAGCCTGGGCTACATGACATCCTGTCAAAGGGGACGGGGGAGGGAAGAAAGGAAGATTAATGTGTTCAAAGTGAGATAATATCTCCTCTAATATTAAAGCATTAAACTTGGGCCGTCTGGTTATGACCTAGTGACCTGGATTAAAGTTGGAACCCTTCCACAAATAGACTCTGTTGCCAGGCATGGTGAACCTTGAGTCCCTGTACTCAAGTGGATCTCTATGAGTCTGAGACCAGCCTGGTCTATGTGGTGAGTTTTGTATTGTTTCACAGGACTATGGACTAAACCCAGAGCTTCTCACACACTAGGCAAGCACTCTGTCACTCAGCTATACTAGAATCAGTTGATCAGTGCTAAAATCACGAATCTCAAAAACTGCCCCAAATCCTTCTAGAGTCTCTTGTGTGTGGCTTTCCCAAATCTGAACATCCTCCCTAGTTCTGGGTGGGAGCCCTTGGGTTTGAAGACAGGGCCCACCAAAGGGGCCTATCTCCCTGCAGTTGGGATTTCAGTCCTGGACATGGCACCTAGCCTTGTTCATGAGTTGATTTCTCCTCCCCCTTAAGATACAGGCTCTCATTCTGCAGCCCAGGCTGGCCTGCGCCTTATATGACTCCACGCTGGATTACAGGTGTGAGCCACCACACCTAGCTTGTATTAGTAAATTTTCTGCTACTCTAGCCAGATGTGGTGGTGCATGCCTTTAATTCCAGCACTCAGGAGGTAGAGGCTGGCAGATCTTTATTATTATTACAAAATAATTAAACAATTTTTAAAAAGTTTTCCACTACTCTGACAAAATACTGAAAAGATACTTCATTATATTTATTTGTTTGTTTGTTTGTTTATTTATTTATTTATTTATTTTTGAGGCAAGGTCTCACTCTGTAGCCCAGGCTAGCCTAGAACAAAAGATGCTTCATCTTATTTTATGTATGTATATATGTATGTATGTATGTATGTATGTATCTATCTATCTATCTATCTATCTATCTATCTATCTATCTATCTATCTGGGCTCTCTGTTAAGGTCTTGCTCAAGGTCAGAGAATCTGAGCTTGCTTTACCCAGTAAGGCTGCATAATGAGATGATTTGAATGGTGTGGTTACCAGGTATTTGGAAGGGTCTACACTTGGCTGTGCGGTGTGATTTGATCTAGCAAAGGGGAGGTCTTTTGCCACTCCCCTTAGCATATTATAAAAAGCCCTTTTGAATAAATGAAGTGGCTGTTGGTTATTGACCCAGACCCTCCTGAAACTATCCTGTGTCTCTGTCTTTCTCCTCGTCGTCTGAGCTGTCTACCTAATATTTCCTAATTCCTCTCTCCTCTACCCAGCTCTACCTTCAAAAGGTGGGAGCTGGACTCCCACTCTATCTATCTATCTATCTATCTATCTATCTATCTATCTATCTATCTGTCTATCTATCTATCTATCATTTATTTTTGTTTTTTTTTTGGGGGGGGGACAGGGTTTCTCTATGTAGTTTTGGTGCCTGTCCTAGATCTCGCTCTGTAGCCCAGGCTGGCCTTGAACTCAGAGATCTCCTTGCTTCTACCTCCTGAGTGCTGGAATTACAAGCGTGCAGCACCACTCCCAGCTGGTACACAGTTTCAAAGGTGGGAAGTTTATTTTGGCTCACAGGTTCAGAACCTGCCATGCGTGGGTGATTGGCCCCATTATCCTGTATCAGTGGCAAGGAAGATGGAGGGAATGGGAGGGAGCAGAGCTGCTCATCTCAAGGCAGCCAGGATGCAGAGAAGGGAGGGAGACAGGGAGAGGAGAGGGGAGGGCAGGGAAGTGGGGAGAAGGGAGGGGAGGAGGAATCCCTGTAGACCCTTGAAGAGCATACCCCCAATGACCTAACTTGCATTCTGTCTGGCTCCTGAAGGCTGGAGAGCAAACCTTTAACACTCAGTCTGTGGGGCACAGTCCGGATTCAAACTATAGCATGTATGTTTCACAGAAGTAGAATACTACAATGTGTGTGTGTGTGTGTGTGTGTGTGTGTGTGTGTGTGTGTGTGTGATTTTGCATGTGTGTTTCACAAAAGTAGAATAATACAACGTGTGCCGTGTGCGAGTGATTTCAGTTAGCATGTGCTCAAGGCTCATCCATGTTGTAGCATGTACGATTTCTTTTTATAGCTGAAATGGAAAGATGGAAAACATGGCTAACCAATATTTGATTACATAGCTGTGCCCGGGTGTGTCCTCTTGTCTGTTGCACCCTGGCTTGTTTCTACCTTTGGTTTATTATGAATGCTGCTGCTGTGAATGTTAGTGTGGGGGTTTCCTGTGGATAACTCCCTTTTGTTTGGCAGTGTGCCTAAGAAAAGAACGGCTCGGTCAGACGGAGAGTCTATGCTAAATATTTTTCAGGAGCTTCCAAACCCCTTTCCAAAGCAGGACCTTTTTATATCCCAGCGGCAATGTGCGAAGAGTCCAACTTCGCCGACTCCTTGCCAACACTTGTTATTGGCAGACTTTTTGTTTAGCCAACTTGTTTGATGAAGTGGTATTACACTGGGGTTTTGATTTGTCTTGATCTATTTACTTATTTTTGAGACAGGGTCTTGCTATGTAGCCCTGGCTAGCCTCACACTTGGGGTCATTTTGCTGCTTGTCTTCTAGGTGCTAGGATTATAGGCGTGTACCGTGATACCCAGCATTTTTCATTGCTGTTTTAAACATTCTGTGTGTGTGTGTGTGTGTGTGTGTGTGTGTGTGTACATGTGCTTTGTGTCTTGGTGTATGTGTAGAGGTCAGAAGACGGTGTTCAGGGAGCGTTCTTCACCGTGTGGGTCACAGGGCTCCAACTCGGGTCCTCAGCCTTGTCAGCAAAGCCACTTTACCTGCTGAGCTGTCTTGCTGGCCCACACTAGCTTTTGATTTTCACTTTAGAAGATAGAGAGGCAGAGGAGCAAGGTGTGTGGGAGACATGGCCTTTGGAGAGCCGGTGGGGACTGGAAGGTGATGTGCACAGTGGTGGTCCTGCCCATGTTCAGAGCCTGCCTCTCCCCAGATTCTCTCAATTACCTGATGTCCTTCCAATAAAGCCCCTTTCCACTTAAGCTAACCAGAGCCACCTTCTATTACCACAAACTAGAGGTCGTGATCAATACACACTCAGCTGCCCCTTCATCTTATTAAGCCTCATTTATTCTTTCTGGGAAGTACTTCCAACACAATCCTTTGCTTTTCTCAACTATGAAAGTAAATTCTGGCCGGGCGGTGGTGGCACCTGCCTTTAATCCCAGCACTCGGTAGGCAGAGGCAGGCGGATCTCTGTGAGTTCGAGGCCAGCCTGTTCTCCAAAGTGAGTTCCAGGAAAGGCGCAAAGCTACACAGAGAAACCCTGTCTCGAAAAACCAAAAAAAAAAAAAAAAAAGTAAATTCTTCGCTTTCCCCTTTCCCATGTATCCTTCTGCCTCCAAGATACAAATTTGATCCTCCTCTCCCTTCCATTTTAATCCAACCTAGCCTTTTTGTTTGGTTGGTTTTGGGTTTTGATTTTGTTTTTGAGACAGTTTCTCTATGTAGCCCTAGCTGTCCTGGAACTAGCTTCTCTAGACCAGGCTGGAACTCAGAGATCCGCCTGCCTCTGCCTCCCAAGTGCTGGGATAAAAGGCATGCGCCACCACTACCACCTCCACAACCAATACCTCCCCCCCCCATCCCCCACTCCTGGCTTAGCCTTCTTGATTCAGTACCCCAGACCTGTACTGTAACCCACTGCCTCCTCTGGACTGATCTTCTGCCCCTACCCCCATCCCTGGCACCCTTGGGCTCCGTCAGCTGTCTCTTGCTATTCCGACGCACTCACCGCCTGGGACAGCTCGTTTCATTTCTGCAATTTCTCCTTCCCCTCTGATCCCTTCCCCCCTGCACTGCCCCTGCCCTGACTCCGGGTCTCTCACAGACCTTTTCTCTGTCATGTAACCTTCTTCCGGCAAGGACCAGGCTTTCTGACACAATGTAGCACGCAGTAGCACGCATGGCTGACACTGGGCCGTTGTTAGCTCGGGCATCTGAGGGTGGCAAACTCTGCTCTGCTTCTATTCCCAGCATGGTACCCAACACAGAGCAAACAAAACAGAATTAAAGAACAAATGTTTTCAACTAGGAGTGTGGCTCAGGGGTCTAGCATGTGCTTAGCATGTTCAAGGCCCTAGGCTCAATCCTCAGCATCCCCTTCAATGTTGGTATCCCTGGAAACCTTGAAAGGATGAACAGGGACCCCTCAAGGACTCAAGACCTGTGGGACTGAAATACTCTTTGAGTTTTGATGTCAGTTTAGCTTCATGATTAGCTTCAGGGTTGGGACTACTTGCAGCGTGTGTGTGTGTGTGTGTGTGTGTGTGTGTGTGTGTGTGTGTGTGTACACATATATATATATATATAGTTTCTAGATCCTCAGAGAAACACCTTGTCCCACATGAAGGCTTTTTGCTTGTGAAGAAATAATGGGACCCCGAAAGATGGCTGGCTCCAGCGGGTAAAGGTGTTCACTGCCAAACCCAATGACCTGCTTGTGATCCCCAAAACCCACAGGGCAGAAGCTCCTGCAAGCTGACCTCTGACCTCCACACATATGTATATCTTATCATACACATGTCTCTCCTTTCACAAAATGAGAACATAAATGCAATAATATTGAGAGAAAGAGAGAGAGAGAGAGAGAGAGAGAGAGAGAGAGAGAGAGAGAGAGAGAGCGAGCGAGAGAGAGCGCGCTTCCACTTATACTGTTGGCTGGTCTCTGTCTCCCTGACCCTTCCATGTATGGAAACATTCTTGTTTACGAAAACATTCTTGTTCAGACACAGGAGGATCACATGTGAAATGATAAGGCACCAAGGAAGGAACTTGGAGATCACTATGCCCACAGTATCCTGGGGAAACACACACACACACACACACACACACACACACACACACACACACGCCCTTCCCAAGCTCCCGGCTTTGGGACACACTGGCTGGAATGCTCTCCCTCTCTGCACGGTTCACCCTGTTTCTCCAGAATACAGTCCTCTCTGATGTCAGTCTCCTGGGGGCCCCCCCCCTCCAGTCTCCCAGCACAGTGGGACTATTTGTTTGGCACATGCCCCTAGGAGGTGAGAGCCACACCTGTCTTATTCACGGAGGACAGGCACTTCTCAGGGGACAGCTAACTCCGGTAGTCTCTAGTGTGTAGTAAATGCACGCGGAACCCGGGATTGGGTAAACAAACGAAGTTCTTTGTTCTTGGCTGATGAATGAAATCACAGGCTGGTGGTGCCATTAAATTGTAAGGAGCCTGCTTAGCATGCCTGAGCCCTCGGTTTGGGCTGGAGAGATGGCTCAGTGGTTGAGAGCACTGGCTGCTGCTCGACCAGAAGACCAGGGTTCAGTTCCCAGAACCCCACATGGCGGCTCCCAACCATCTGTAGCTCCAGTTCTAGGCAAATCTGAGGCCCTCTTCTCACCACGAAGGTTGCTTCATACGTGTTCTGCCCTTGTGGCAATCAATCACACATGTGGTGCGCTTTTGGCCATCATACATGTGGTGCGCTTGTGCCGATATCACCTCGGCCTCCTGACTGCTGGGATCACAGGTGTGTACCCCAGTGCCGGTTCCCTGACCCTTCCTTTCTCCTTCGTATTACTGCAAGCAGAGATAGCAGAGGGTAAGCTAAATGACCTGGACGCAGGCTGGTAACTGGATACGGGATCCCAAGGCCTCTGTTTACTGCCTTCAGCTGCCTACCGGGACCTGCCGGCCAAACCCTTGGAGAACGCGCTCACCGCGAAAGCACCTGTGACTCCGGGAGCGACAGCCCCAGGATGCAAATGTCTCCCAGAAAACCCGCTTGGTTCGCACCACCTTTCAGCCTGATTAGGATGGGTCAGGCTAGTCGGGGAGCAGGGGTGGCGGGTGTGGTGGGGGGCAGTGGTCTCGGGAATGTTCCCTGGAGGAAGACCCCGGGACACACAGCCTCAAAGGCAGGGCCGTGATGTAGACCCCGCCTTCTAAAAGGCGGCTTTTGTCGAGGCTGGGGGCGTGGCTCAGCGGCAAAGCATTGGCTTGGCATGGGCAAGACCCTTAGTGTAGCTCACAGCACAGCAAAAATAAAATACCGCACCCCTCCCCATTTTTAAATCATTTTTGATTTAGAGGGATTGGAGGACAGTGCGGACCCTTCACCAGCTTACCTAACGTGAGTGTCTTACATGATCAGGGTAGGTGAGCAAAAGCCACGGAATGACCACTGGTGTGGCACTATTAACTAAGTGCTGAGCTCCTTCCAATCACCTCCAGGTGATTCTCCAGGCTACATCAGTAGACAGATCCAGGCGACCAGGCGACATCTGGCCTTTATGTCCCAGTCTTTCCTTGTGTGTCACAGCCTTAACATCTTTTGAAGGATACGGGCAAGTATTGTTTTTATATTATTATTATTATTTATTATTATTATTATTTTAAAGACAGGGTCTTATGTAGCCCAGGCTGGCCTCAAACTCACTATGTAGCCAAGGATGACCTGGGACTCCTGATTCCCCGGCCTCCACCTCCTCAGTGCTATGATTACAGGTCTGCACCACCACCCCGGGCTGTCAGGTATTTCGTATAGATTCAGTATAGTTGTGATGATCTCTTAGGGTGAGTGACTTGGCCTGTGAAGCTAGGCAGAAGTGGGAAGACTCCAGCCTCTGGGCAAACCAAGGCTACTGTCTGCTTTTGTCCAGTCTGAAAGCTAAGAGACGTTCCTTTTCATTTTCAAAATGGCTGAAAAACACTAAGAGGAGAATGCTGTCACATGCGGGAGTCATAGGGTCCAAATTCTGGTGACTGTAACTAAAGCTGGGCTGGTTCCCTGGCAGGGGCACTCTTTTCTACAATGTCCACACTTATGCTTGCCCTACAACCTAAGGTCTGGGGGGACTGAGGTAGAGACCAGGGTGCTCGGGGGATCCCCTTGAAGCATTTGCCAACTCTGAGGTGGAGGGTTGGGAGGACCCGACATTCACTTCAAGTCAAAAGCTATTAAAGGGACTTGGAGGAGCTGGCTGTGGATGGTGGCACGTGACTGTCATCCCAGCACTTGTGAGTGCTGTGTAGCAATTTTCTCTGACATAAACCCTTCCGTCTTAGGCCCGGCAGTGGTGGTGCACGCCTTTAATCCCAGCACTCGGGAGGCAGAGGCAGGCGGATCTCTGTGAGTTCGAGGCCAGCCTGGTCTACAGAGTGAGCTCCAGGAAAGGCACCAAAACTACACAGAGAAACCCTGTCTTGAAAAACGAAAACAAAAACAAACAAAAACCTTCCATCTTGGAAAGTTCACGAAGACACAGGATGTTCCAGGGGGAGGTGAGACCTCCCATCAGTCCTGCAGGGAAGCCCCGTAGGCACAGGAAGAAAACAACTCAAAAGCTTTAGCTAGTCCCTGAAACTGAGCAGATTCACTAGGCTCCTCCCTCCCCCAGACTACAGGAACAGTAAGGCCTGCTGAGAGAAAGCCGGCTCAGAGAGGCTTAGACCAACTTACAAGCCTCAAAGAGACGCCCTGCCGCTTGTTGAGCTGCCTGCAGGCCGTGCAGCAGGCTCCCGGTTCCCAGCTTTGGGGAGCTGTCACCCATGCTGGGGTGGGCTTTGGCGGTGCAGCTGACCTTCAGTCATTTCTGTTCCTGTAAGTGACCCCGGTAAAACTCCTCGGCTCACCACCTTGGACTGTGGTGCTTTCCTGACTTTGGCCCCTGTTTGGGTTGAGTAGATGCTTATTCACATCTCCCCAGCAGTGTTACATGACAGACAGACGACAGCGGGACCGGGAGTTCAAGGTCATCCTCAGCTACAGGACAAGTTAGAAGCCATCCTCATCTATATCCACGTCTGCCTAAAAGCCATCATCAATAAATAAACAGTTGCTGGGCGGTGGTGGCGCACGCCTTTAATCCCAGCACTCGGGAGGCAGAGCCAGGCGGATCTCTGTGAGTTCGAGGCCAGCCTGGTCTGCAGAGTGAGTTCCAGGAAAGGTGCAAAACTACACAGAGAAACCCTGTTTCGGGGGGGAAAAAAACAAAAAACAAGCAAGCAAGCAGTAAAGGACACTGAGGTTTCTGGTGCACTCAGTCGCTCTACAAATATTGCAGACCCAGGCTCTAACCTAAGAGAGACCCCCTTCGGGGTGGGAATGTTATGATGCTCAAACCGGAGAAGTTATGTCCTGTCGGGCAACTTCTCAGTTCTCCGGCACAGTCTCTGCCTGCAGTAATAATAGCTGCTGTCGGATTGGGAGCGGTACCCGGTGCCAGGAATGCTTTACTTGTTCCGCCTCTTTCAATCCTCACAACCTCCCCGGAGCTATTCTGGGACAGAACTAAGGTTTAAGGGCTTAACCACACCCAAGGGAGCACAGGTAGCTACAAAGTATCAGAAGCAGACCAGGGAACCCAGTCCCTGAGTTCCAGTGCAAACGATGCTGGGCTAGGCGCTCACAGTTCTCGGAGCTGGCTGGGGATGGGTGGCCGGATGGAGAGGTGGGGTGGCCATTGGGGAGGACGGATGGTTCTAGAAGATCACTCACTACGGGTCTGTGAGTTCACAATCTCATTGTAACATACAGCCTCCTAGGCAGAAGCCTCATTTTTCAAAGAAACCTTACATTCCGGTATGGTTGTCCATGTTCAAATTTCTGTCCTTTGGATCTCAACAGACAAGCTCTATGACCTCTGAGCCCCTCTGCACTGTCCCCAACCCCAGGACCAGTGGTCCAGGGTGACGGTGCTGGCCTGTCCCTTCCTTTACTCAACTGCCCAGAAGCTGCTGACTCTGCCTCGGTCAAATATACCAAGAGACAACCACGTCAAGTCACCTGCCGGAAGTGTCCCGGGTAGAAGGGTCCCCCTGGCACACTGGGAGGGAAAGAGTGGTGCGCTGCAACCAGTTCTGCTGTCCCTGGCTGTTTTGACTTTCCTGGAGGAATGTCCATAACCAGGACCTTGGCCTTCCTTCTCTATGGCTGGATGAACACGGAGAGATCATCCCAAGTTGCCTCTGATGGTGGCACCAGCCCTGGTGGGTTCAAGGGCACCAACAGTTTTGCTCATGGCAACCATTGCAATAGATATAGTCAGGAACGGCAAGATGAAAAGGTGCCAGATTGGATAAAGCAAAGTCCTGCCTGGTCTCTAGGCTGTGCTCAGTTCCAGTTTGTTTGTTTGTTTGTTGTTTTTAAGAGAACAAGTTATTTACCAGTTTCCTGTTCCCTAGAATGTCCCCAGGAACTTTTTAACCAGCGTGGTAATATATCTCCTAGGCCCTCAGCCGCTACAAAATCGATTCATAAAGCTTGTGTTTCTTTTCCATGATTTTTTTTTTTTTAAAGAACAAAACATAAACCAGGTCGCAAAGTCCTAGTGGCATGCTCCGACAAGCAGGTGCCTGCAGGACCGTGCCCCCAGGCCCCTGCCCCAAGGTCGCCGTGACACAGCATGGTGTGGGGTAGATGGTTCTGTTCCTCATTCCAGACTACTGCGAAGACTCTCGCTGAGAGACGTGCAACTGCACACCCGTGAGGAGGGGGGGGCCTGGTGCCCGCGAGGAAAGGGCTCTTTAAAGGATCAGAAGTGTTTGCCTAGAGCTGGAGAGCTGGCTCAGTGGTTAAGAGCACTGTCTGCTCTTCCGGAGGACCCGGGTTCAATTCCCAGCTGGAACTGCCTGTAACCCCAGTTGTAGGGGGTCTGACAACCTCACATAGACACACATGCAGGAAAAACACTGATGCACATAAAATAAGAATAATATTTTAAAAATGTTTACCCCACTCCCCAAAAGAGAAATATTTCCTTAATGCTGCTGTCTAAGGAAAAGGCCCTGGTGGGGGTGGGCAGGTACACTGGACTGAATGTGATTGGTGGTGCGGTGGGTGGGTGGGTGGGGGGAACACTGAGGACACTTGCTAGAACTAGACCTTCGAACGGAGGGCAAACTCTAAAAGCAGACCATAGCTCTCCCTTGTTGGGCCAGAGGGCAGGGACAAAACATCACTGTGAACTTAAAGATGTGCCGCAATGGCCCGTTTTTTTGCCCGCTGAGTGCACGGTGGCGGCGGCGGAGGCCCAGCGGAGGGTGAGGTGGCGAGGCTCGTCAGCTGCATCCCGAAGGAGCAGGGCTCTGTGGCTTCTGGCCCAGGTGCAGTTCGGGGGGGGGGGGGGGGGGACACTCAGACGGCTTCTGCATTTTCATTGGCGGTTGCCACCAGAGTTGAGCATGGCCAGTGATGCTCGATGGAATGGCCGCGCGGCTTGGGTGTTTTGCTGAGAAAGAAAAATAGTCTGGCGCTCCCAGGAGCCCAGAACACCCCCCTCCTGGGCACAGGGGCCAGAGGTACAGACAGCACTCCAGAGGAAGGGCATGCGTGGCTGACTGTGACTTCCACGAAGACCTGCCACTGGCTGAGCGCCCCCCCCCCCTCGCGTCCCCCCACATCAGACCTGGGGATCCAGCTGCCAAGGCCTGTTCTCTCCTTCACCCACTCTTTTCTTTCACAGACAGTACAATGTCCAGCTTTGTGAGATCCATTGCCCAAGAGAACTCTGCTTTTAATGTCTAAAGGCTCTAAAAAGGATGGGGGGCAGGGTTAGGCATGTACAGAAAAAAGGAACGACTCCTGGAAAACACGCACACGTGTGTGCAAGCACCCACAAAGTCCTGTGTGCTGCCAACATCCTCAATGACTTCACTGATCCAACTGTCCGGAACTGTCAGAAATGGTTAAGCCAAGAATTTCAGTCGCGAATATTTCCGCAGTGATTTCGTCTGGAAGTTCTTCTTCGAGGCAGATTTCTGGATCTAGACAGGCAAGAAGAAGAAAACCACATGCCTTTCCAGTGATGAAGCCCCTAATAAGAGGGAGTTCTCAAAAACCCAAGGGAATGGCACTAAGCGGAAGTGGGGGGTGGGTGGGCTGGAGAGATGGCTCAGTGGTTAAGAGGTTAAGAGCACTGGCTGCTCTTCCAAAGGACCTGGGTTCGATTCCCAGCCTCCACACAGTGGCTCAAGCCCATCTGTAACTTCAGTTCCAGGGGATCCCACGCTCTTTCCTGGCCTCCCTGGGCACCAGGCATGCACAGGGTACACAGAGCACAGACATACACAGAGGCAAAACACCCATAAGGCAAAAAAGTCTCGAAAGAAAAAGGGGAGAAAAGGGGTTAGGGACTTAGCTCAGTGGTAGAGCGCTTGCCTAGCAAGCGCAAGGCCCTGGGTTCGGTCCTCAGCTCTGAAAAAAAAAGGGGGGGGGGAGTAGCCAGTACTTTGTGCTAAGGGTCACCTTTGACCCTTCAAACTAGTTCATTATAAAGTAGAGCCCTGATAACCAAGGTCTTGGCAAACCTGGTTAGGCCATAAGAGGAAGAGATGACAGAGTCAGGCCGGGAATCTTTGCTTCTGTAGTCTCAGGAGCTGTGGGCCTGACCACCAACTACCAGGGTAGAGATTTTCCAGCCCAAGCAGGCCCGGAAGAGCTGTTAGAATCGGCTCCTCCTAAGATTAAACTCACAACGGTCACACCTGTTAGTGACAGCTGGCTGGGAAGAGACAGAGGTGGGGCATTCTTGGGGTACAGCAAGAAGAGGAAGAGGAGTTTTCATTCAATTCGTGCTGGGATAGAATCCAGGGCTTTGGGTATGTGAGGAAAGTCCTCTGCCATCGAACATACCCCAAAGCTGGGATGACCTTGGAGACCTTGAAGCTGATGGGGAGATGTCGTGAAGGATAAAGCTACCTCCAGAAGTGGCTTAATGTTCATCCACCCAAGCCAGAGAGATGAACCCAGTGTAACAGAGAAAGGAAAAAGGGCCGGGCAGTGGTGGCTCACGCCTTTAATCCCAGCACTCAGGAGTCAGAGGCAGGTGGACCTCTGTGAGTTCAAGGCCAGCCTGGTCTACATATCGAGTTTAGGATAGCCAGGGCTTCACAGGGAAACCCTGTCTCAAAACCGCCCCCCACCCTCCCTCCCAAAAAGAAGAAAGGAAGGAAGGGAGGAAGGAAGGAAGGAGGGAGGGAGGGAGGAGGGAAGGAGGGAGGCCAGAAGACGCCACAGGACCGGCAGAGTGGGAGGGAATGCCCCATCTGGCAGACACAGCCACGGCTCACTGGCTCTGTGGTCACCTATTCACAGGATTCCCAGAAGACTGACTCTTGTGGGCAGGGTCTTGAGGACAGTGGCTCCCACCGGTCAGAGGGAACAAATGCACTTAAGTCTGTAACGAATTAGTGAGCGGAGGCTACAAGACCAGACAAAGGCCAAGTACCTTTGACTGAGGTGGATGCAGGCTCCAATTTCCACCCCTCAGGTTTCAGGCCGAACAGCGTGGCAAAGCAGTCGTGCATCTCCTCCTCTGTCATGTGCTCGCCTGGGCACGGGGGAACAAAAGGAGTCTGGTTAACTCTGGGGCTCCGTCTCACACCCGGGGTTGAGAGCTGAGAAGGTCTCCTGTTTTTGTTTGTTTTGAGGCTGGCTCTCCTGTATCGCAGCCTGGCCTCAAACTTGGCTGACCTCAAGCTGGGATGACCTTTGAACTCTCCCAAGTGCTGGGATTACAGATTTGGGCCACCAGGTCTGGCTTGTGCGACACTGGAGATTCAACCGAGGGCTTTGAGCAAGCTAGGCAAACACTGTATAACCGAGCTACGCCTCCAGCCCTGCTGGGAACTTTCGGTTTTCCTGCCTCTACTTCCCAAGTGCTGGCATTACCGCTGCGTGCCACCCCGCTGGCGAGAGATCTCTCTTTTTAAATTTTACATTTCTTTATTTATTTGCACGTGCGCGTGCGTGCGTGCGTGCGTGCGTGCGTGCGTGCGTGCGTGCGTGTGTACCGGGCATGGTGCATGCTCGCAGTCAGAGGACAGCTTCTCTCCTGCCACTCTGTGGGTCTTAGAGCTTGAACTGGGGTCCTCAGCCTTAACAATAAGCACTTTTACCCGCTGAGCTGTCTCACTGGCCCAGAGAACTCCAAGAGACGTATTCTGCCATTTCTTTAGCTAGGAAGACAATGTACAGCGTCCTAGTCTGTCACCACACTTCCTTATATGGTACTACAAAGCCAGGGGGGAGATGTTGGGGCTTGAGCAAGGGACCGTGGGGGTGAAGCCTGGGCTCGGCTTCATTTCAAGCTCCCTCCTCTCAGAGCCACCTTAGGTTGACTGCGATTTAAAAAAAAAAAAAAAAAAAAAAAAAAAAAAAAAAAAAAAAAGCCCAATACTTCTCAGATATGCAAGACAGGACAAGGTGACCCTCACTGGAGTGTGGCTTGACAGCCCGAACCCATCCTGACCTCGTTATAGCCCAAGGAGACAGATAAGCTGGCACACACCTCCCCATTTTACAAGCCAAGCTGGGTGTGGTGGTGTCGACCTCCAACCAGCACAGAGGATGGAGAGCGCGACCACTCAAGGCTAGCCTGGGCTACAGAACAACAGCACAGCAGTGGGCATGCTGAGACTGGAAGTCTTGTGAAGCTGAGTTCGAAACACACTTTTCTTAAATATTTTTTTTTTGCACTTTATTTATTTTGTGGGTGGGGGAGGGGGGAACACGTGCCATGGCTGTGCTTTGGGGTCAGAGTACAGCTTCTCCCGCCATGTGAGTTCTGGGAGTTGAACTCCGGTCACCTGGGCTTGTGGCAGACACCTTGACTCACCGGGTCGTCTTGCTGGCCCGTGAATCACGTGTTTCTCATTTCTAGGTCAGGGACCTTCTCATTAACCTACACTTGTCAGACATGTAAGACATGACAAGGTGACCCTGGAGGTTGAAGCCCTGTCCTCGTGACAGATGGGGATCCCAAAGTGTCTGCCTGCCCTAAAGAGGCTTTTCCTGCTGGCATTGGGAAGGATGCTTGCTACCAGATGTCTTTGCTTGGGCGTTACCTTTAGTGAGGAGCAAGTTCAGGAAATCCTCTCTCCGAATAACCATTTTCCCTTCGGAATTCTTGGAACCCAGTATGTCAAAGCTTTCCTGGATGCCGGTCATGGTGTTACCAAAAGGTGGCCTATGATTAAGATAGACTTTGAGGAAATCCGGTAAGTTGATTTTGTCGATGAGGTTCCCAGTGTCCACGTATTCACTAAACTTGATCTCATTAAACATGTCCTCAATCTAGAGAACAGAAAATGAAACAAAGACTATGGTCAACACAAAAGATACTTGAAGCCGGGTGTGGTGGCGCACGCCTTTGATCCCAGCACTTGGGAGGCAGAGGCAGGTGGATCTCTGTGAGTTTGAGGCCAGCCTGGTCTACAAAGCAAGTTCCAGGATAGCCAGGGCTACACAGAGAAACTCTATCTCAAAAAACAAACCAAAAAAAGAAAGAGAGAAAGAGAGGAAGAAAGAGAGAGAGAAAGAGGGAAAGAAAGAGAGAAAGAGAAAGAGAGGAAGAGAGAAAGAGAGAGAGAGAAAGAGAGAGAGAGAGAGAAAGAGAGGGAGAGAGAAAGAAAGAGAGAGAAAGAAAGAGAGAGAGAAAGAGAGGAGAGAAAGAGAAAGAAAGAAAGAAAGAAAGAAAGAAAGAAAGAAAGAAAGGAAGGAAGGAAGGAAGGAAGGAAGGAAGGAAGGAAGGAAGGAAGGAAGGAAGGAAGGAAGAAAGAAAGAAAGAAAGAGAGAGAGAAAGAAAGAAAGAGAAAGAAAAACTGAAGAGGAACATATATTTGTGGGTTGTGTTATGGTCCCCCAGGAAGGATGCTGAAGTTCTAACCTTGGGGACCTTATTAGAAATGGGGTCACTGCAAATGTAATTATAAAATGAGGTCATGCTGGAGGAGGGTGGCTTTCAATCCAATGTATCCATCATTATACCAGTTCAGCTTGGAGCCGAACACAGTGTGATACCGTGCACACCTGCTTCCTCGTGGTCAGGAAACAGAACTGAGTATCAGAATGTGGGAGGAGCCCCAAAGGAATCAATCAATCCGACAACCGTCACAGGGGACATATCGCACCAATGACACTGATTTTGGAATCTGACACAGGATAAAATCTTGTTGTTTTAGTACATCCTAGGCCCCGGACTCGGTCCTTAGTGTGGAAATAAAATAAACTAATAGATAAATAATTTTTTAAGGCTTACTTTTAAAAATCATGTCTATGCATGTGTGTCTATATACACAGATGTGAGAGTAGGTGATTGTGTGTGTCAGAAGAGGGCATGGGATCCCTTGGAGCTGGAATCACATGATGTATGGTTATGAGCCTCCTGACATGTGGGTACAGGAACCAAACTGGTCCTCTGCATGAACAGCAATCACTCCTAACCTCTGAGCCATCTCTCCAGTCCCTAATTCCTTTTGTTTTTTAAGCCACCCAGTCTTAGCACTTCGTCCTGTCCTGATGATGTCACACTGTCCATACCATGTGGACTGTCACAAATACTATTCTATTATGTCACTTTTCACCCTGAGGATCTCACAGTCTATCAAAACCACTTCCTCACCCTGAGACATACATGTCAGCTTGTTTTAAGGGTAGAATCTAGCCAGGCTTGGTGGTACACACCTGTTTCTTTGTGGTCAGGAAACAAAAGGCAGTTAGACTACCCTAAGTTCAAGACCAATCTGTGCCCACATAGCAAGTTCTAAGTTAGCTAGGGCTAGATAGAGAGATTTTGTTTCAATAAACAAACAAACAAACAAACAAACAAAAAAGTATTTCCCAAACCATGAAGATAGAATCTACAAGAATTTAAAAATAAGTTTGGATGAGTAAGTACTTCACTGAGAAACCCAAATATGTGACTCATACCCTAGTAAATTTCCTTTTTTTAAATTAATTTTTAAAGTTAGTATACAGTAAGCTGTGGTGATGCATGCCTTTAATTCCAGCACTCAGGGGGCAGAAACAGAGGCAGGTGGATCTCTGTGATTTCAAGGCCACCCTGGTCTGCATAGTGAGTTTCAGGCCAGCCAGAGCTACATAGCGAGACCTTATCTCATAAAAGAGAAAAGAATTCTAAGAAATTCACTAAAAGCTACTAGAACTGGTAAAAGGTTTCAGTGATATTTCAGGGTCTGATATCAATATGTGAAACTCGGAGGTGGAGAGATGGCTCAGCACTTAAGAGCAGTAACTGCTCTTGCAGAGGACTCAGGTTTGGTTCCCGGCACCCACACGACAGATTATAACCATCCCTAACCCGGTTCTGACGCCCTCTTCTGACCTCAGCAGGTACTGAACGCACAGGGTGCACATACATACATGGAGGTAAAACACTCACACACATAAAATAAAAAGTTCCATGTATGAAAATCAGTTGTATTGTTATACAATGAACACAATGAAGAGTAAAAAAAAATTCTTTTTCTTTTTAAAAAAAATGGATACGTGTGTGTGTGTGTGTGTGTGTGTGTGTGTGTGTGCTTTGTGTGTGTGTGTGTGTGTGTGTAGTGTAATGTATGTGTGGCACAGGACACATGTAAAGAACAGAGGATACCATGAGGGTTCAACATTTATCTGTGAAGCCATCTCACCAGCCCAATAATTTTATTTCTAGTAGCATCAAATTCAATAAATACTTAGGAATAATTTTAACAAAGGAGGCTTAAGCTCCGAAAACTATGAAATAATGTTGACATTAAGAGGAACCTAAATGAGTGGAAAGGTTCCTTATCTGGTGCTTGGATGACTCAATAGTGTTAAGGTGACTGCACTCCAGGCTGATGGTCACTTGCCTAGCGTGTCCCAGACCTGGGGTTCCACCCTCAGCACCGCCAGAGAACAACGGGACGGAACCCCGAACCCCAGCTAGCTTTTTTGCTACTGTGGAGAGTGACAAGCTGATTCTGAAATCAATACTGCAAGAACTGACAAGATGGTAGAAAAAAGAAGGACAGGCAAAACCTCGGGGCTACAGCGGACTAAAGCTTAAGGACACACGCTTCCTGCTTCTCAGTGTCAAGACTCACTGCCATCCTGCAGCCATGGGCACGGTGTGGCCCCGGCCTGGTGGCAGTCAGACACCACACTGGGGTGGGATTAAAAGCATGGAAAGGGACTGGCAAGATGGCTCAGAGGTTAAGGCTGTCCGCTGCTCTCACAGAGGACCTGAGTTCAGTTCCAGCATCCACACTTGGCGGCTCACAACCCCGTCATTCCAGACCCAGGGGACCCAGTGCCCTCTTCTGGCCTCTGTGAACCCCCCCCCCCGGACATACACACAGATACACAAAGTAAAAGTAAGAATAAAATTTTAAATACTTTTTATTTACATTTTTGTATGTGTGTCACACACATACACACACACACTCCACGGTGCATATATGGAGGACCCAGGGACGACTTGCTGCCATTAAATTCCCACTTCTACCATATGGATCCTGGACTGAACTTGGGACATCAGGCTGGTGAGTAAGCATCCCTACCCACTGAGCCATATTGCCAGCCACAGACATTTCACTGTTTTTCTTTTTTCTTTTTCTTTCTTTCCTTCTTTCTTTCTTTCTTTCTTTCTTTCTTTCTTTCTTTCTTTCTTTCTTTCTTTCTTTCTTTCTTTTTTGTTTGTTTTTTTTTGTTTTTTGTTTTTCGAGACAGCGTTTCTCTGTGTAGTTTTGGTGCCTGTCCTGGACCTCGCTCTGTAGACCAGGCTGGCCTCGAACTCACAGAGCCTGGCTCTGCCTCCTCAGTGCTGGGATTAAAGGCGTTCGCTGCCACCACCACCTGGCCCTTTTACTGTTTTTTACCTTAATTTTATTTTTTATTATTCTATTTGAGACAGGGTCTCACTGAGTCACCCCGACTTACCCAGAACTCACTCACCCAGATCCACCTGCCTCTGCCTCCAGAGTGCTGGGATTAAAGACATGGGCCACTACGTCTGACTTAATTTTTATTTTTGCTGACCTAGCTTGAGATCCAACTGCCTCAAGCCAGGGACTCGTTTTTTTATCATTATTTTTTTTAAAGCCACCAACTAACTAAAGAAGAAAATCATCAGCATCTCTCTATCCCTTCATGTGCCATTTTCCTGAGACATCGTGGATCTGTGCAAACACTACCATAACGACCCATTTCTCGATACCTCACAGGCTTATACGGTTTTGTTGGGCAGTGGTGGCACACGCCTTTATTTTATTTTATTTTCCGGAGCTGAGGACCGAACCCAGGGCCTTGTGCTTGCTAGGCAAGTGCTCTACCACTGAGCTAAATCCCCAACCGCCGCTCCCCCACTCCCCCGCCCCCCCCCCCACACACACTGGTTTTGTTTACTTAAGCAGGTGTATCTAAATCTGGGGTCATTTACTTTCACTTTAAGGATAGTTAGATCGTTTCAAACCTGTTGCTCTCAAGCTGGTCCCTGAACAATTGCAGCCTGCTGGGGCCTCCGTTTCCAGCCTCTCCCTTGCAGAATTTTGCTGCTTAGATCCGTGTGTCATGTTGGAGGGAAAAAGGTGTGACCGCTTTTCCCTATGTGTGAAGCAGAACTGTTAGAGCCTGGCAGCCGGAGCTCTCGGGAAAACAGCATTATTGGTTGCGAGCAACTGTAACCCAAACTGTGTGCGCGCCGTGTGTGAGGACACCGCTCCATAGTTAGTGTTTCCTGGGTTTGCAGTTGACACAGCTGCACAATCGTACATTCAATTATATATGGATAGTTATGCATATTAAAAACAGCATATTAACATGGCATGCTATATGAATAGTACAAGGCAAAAGATGTGTACTATCTGAAGAGAAACTTTTAACGTTCATCATTTTAAAGGTTTACTTTTAGTGTATGTGTATATTTGCTTGCATTGTGTGACAGGTGACTGAGAGAACCAGAAGTGGGTGTCGGACCCCCTGAAACTGTAGCTACTGATGGTTGTGAGCTGTCATATGGGTGCTGGAAACTGAGCTTGGGTCCTCTGCAAGAGCGGGAACTCTGTAGCCCAGGCTGGCCCTAAACTCACAGAGATCCACCTACCTCTGCCTTCCAAGTACTAGGATAAAAGGTGTGTGCCACCACCTCCTGGTGCAGTAACTTTTTTAAAAATTATTTTTATTTTATGTGCATTGGTGTTCTGTCTGCACGCATGTCTGTGTGGGGATGTCAGATCCTGGAGTTGCAGGTAGTTGCGAGCTGCCGTGTGGGTGCTGGTAATTGAACCAGGGTCCTCTGGAAGGTCAGCCAGTGCTCTTAACCATTGAGTCATCTCTCCAGCCCCAAGGGCAGTAACTCTTAACTGTAAGCTCTTAGCCATTGAACCATTTCTCTAGTCCCAATTTTACTAATTTTAATAATACTGGGGCTGGAGAGATGGCTCAGTGGCTAAGAGCACTGGCTGCTCTTGCAGAGGACCCGGGTTTGATTCCTACCACACACACATGGTGGCTCACAACCACCTGTCACTCCAGTTTCAGGGGATTCAATGCCCTTTTCCCGTCTCTGTGGGCACCAGACACACAGGAGGTGTACAAATACATATGAATGTGAAACACCCATATACACAAACATCTTTAAATGACAAAATGTAAAAAATTTAAAAATGTTAATACTATTAAGAGATACATACGCCACCACTTACTTAGTAGAGAGTAAAGTTAAGTGATAATTTCAGAGAACAGATCTGTCTTCAAATTCTAACAGTGCTATTTTCTGTGTGTGGGATCTCGAGTGAGTTACTTAATACCACTTATCTCCAACTTTCTTATCTTGAGAGGGTAGAGCAAAGCATAACACATAAACACTGGGGTGGTTTGTGCTGTGTTTAGTCTGGGTTTTCTTTTTGTGGACTTTCTTTTTGAGATACGGTCTCACGTAGCCTGAGTTAACCTTGATCTTGCTATGCAGCTGAGCATGACCTTGAACCTCTGATCTCACGGGCGTGTGCCAGCATGCCTGGTTTAGGTGGCACTGGGGGTCGCTCCCAGGCCTTCCTGGGTGCTGGGTGAGCGCTCTGACATCTCAGCTGTATCCCCAGCCCGCACAGGGTTTTGAAGAATACAAGTGTCTACCCAGGGTAGGGACTGAACAGACAGTAATTATACTGTGATTATTATATTTTCTACGTGCTTACTAATTAGAATTCATGTAATTACAATATAAATTATAATTCTATGTTAATGACATATGATCAAATTTATAAGTAATAAGTATATAAATTATAATACATATACATTACTGATGGAATATATGATTTAGCTCGATTCCTAAGTAGGGGACTATGATAACAAAGGGAATTGAAATGCCTGCATTAGTCATACCCAGAGAGTCCCAAGACCTCAACGTACATCGGTGGCGGCACAAACCACTCAGTAGGTGATTTGTCTCTTCCTCCCTAAGAATCACTGCTTGGGCTGGCGAGAGGGCTCAGAGGGTATAAAGAGCTTGCCGCATAAGCCTGGCTGCTTGAATTCGATCCCTGGTGAGAGAGGCTGAATCTAGAAAGTCGTCTTCTGACCTCCACATGTACACACCAGCACACTAATAATAATAATAATAATAATAATAATAATAATAATAATAATAATAATTAATAATGATAAGTTGGCAGCTTGCCACCCCCATAACTCGTTCCTGAGCCTGTCTGCACAGGTTCTACCGCATGTCTAAATGAAGTTCGTGCTTAGGAGAACTGGGGGATGGATGTGGCCCACTCAGTGTCTTCTGGATGCTCTGGTGTGAAGGCGACTCTGGAGATTCAGGAGGCCAGGATGACCAGCACAGAATGCTCTTCTGTAATCAGCCAGGCCTTCTATGGTACTCTCACCCTAGTCCATCATCCGCTGAGGCAGCGGTCCTTTCCATCAGCCTGGAGAGTTCTCCTAGTTCTGAGGGCAGTTCCCCGTGCCCAGAGATCCTGATTTCATGAGTTTGGGGTGCAGAGTCAGCCATACTATTTAAAAGTCACACTATTTGAAGTGTGGCGGAGGTTGTGAGGCCTGGCTTTGAGGCGAGGATTCTTAAACTGCCCAGGTGGAAATGGCCCGGAGGGCTTGTTAACGGGGGATGGGGGTGGGGGGGGTGGGGGTGGGGGGGGTGGGGTGGGGGTGGGGGGGGTGGGGGTGGGGGGATTCTGACTCAGTGCGCCAGGGGCTGGGGGTGAGAATACGCTGTTTACACATCCTCGGGAGGGAGGATCTACGCTTAGAACCCCTGTCCTTGACTGTGGGGGAGGGGGCTCCCAAAAGTGACATTCATGCGGAAGAGAGTCAGCACCAACCAAGCCTGTGGCTTCCAGCAGAGCCAGGACAGGTGGCAGCTGCTGTGCCCGAGCTGGCTGTTTGGGTCTGCATCTGTTCCCCGGGGAAGATGTAGCGAGCGACTTTCAACTCCACTTCCTCAGCGGCTTGGTGTAGACAGAGCCTGGCTTGACAATCGCTCGGAGAAAACATGAATGAATGTGTGAGCGAATGAATGAAGCAGACGGTGATGGGCTATGGAAGAATTCCCCTTAAAATTATTCACAAAAGCGGGGCTGGAGAGAAGGCTCAGTGAACAGTGTTTGCTGCTCTTGTGGAGGACCCAAGTTCAGTTTCTAGAACACATGTCTCGAAGCTCACAACTGCCTGTGACTCCAGCTTCAAAGTTCCTGACACCCCGCTTTGGCTTCTGAGGACACCTGCATTCACATGCACACATAGATACACACACACAATCAAAAAAAAAAAAATCAGTTGGACCTGGTGGAGCACGCCTTTAATCCCAGCACTGGAGAAGGCAGAGACAGGAGGATCTCTGTGAGTTTGGGCCAGCCTGGTCTACATGGCGAGTTTCTGGATAGCTAGGGATATTTAGTAAGAGACCATCTCAAAAAAAAAAAAAAAAAAAGATATTACAAAAGCCTCATTTGGAGTAATCACCTCCTGCCCTCACTCACGTGGATCAGCTTCTAGTACTTACTGACTCAGCACAGGTTTGAGGTAGAACATTTATTGAATGGTTTCTCACCTGACAAATACTTTTTTAAATTTAATTAATTAATTAATTAATTTTGGTTTTTGGAGACAGGCTTTCTCTATGTATCAGCCCTGGCTGTCCTGGAACTTGCTCTGTAGATCAGGCTGGCTTCAAAGTCACAGAGATCCTCCTGCCTCTGCCTCCCGAGTGCTGGAGTTAAAGGCGTGCGCCGCCGCCGCCGCCGCCGCCGCCGCCGCCGCCGCCGGTGAATACTTTTAAGCATTTAGACATGCAGCACTTCGGCCCTTGTTGGTGTTGCTACCACAGGCCCCTGAAACACAGGGGTGGCCCGAGTCCCTCCCGCAGAACGATTTCCCTTCAACCCATTTTTGGACCCCGATGGCCTTTTGGTGTGCGGTCCCCGTTGCCGGCCACAGGAAGCCACTGAGGGCTTTTGAATCATGTTTTATAATTAAGTTTTATAAGCTCCCTATTAAATGGAGAGCGACATAATACACTTGAACGGAGGCCATTCCCCTTTTCAGAAGGCGGCTCTGGGTGGCCGGCAGGTTTCCTTCCGTGAGCGTGGCTTAGGCTCGCAGGGCTGGAGGACTCTCCGTACGTCCTACACCCTCTTCCTGTCACACGCAACCCTCTAGAACATCTTTGACCTACGGGAGTCAGCCCTTCACCACGGCTCATCCTGGTTGTGCACACCAGCCTTTTCACGCCGACCTGGGGCAGGGAAGGAGGAGGGGACTCAAGAGGGTGACCCACAGCCAGGCAGACTCCCCGTGCCGCTGTGTCTGGAGACTCCCCTGAGCCCCTCTGAGACTTAAGCTCCCCTCCTCTCATCCTGGGGACACGTCACCCGAGACCTCGACAGATGCCGAATAGAAGCCACCGAGAGGGCTAATCCTCCCGAGTGCTGGGATGAAAGGCGTGCGCCACCACTGCCCGGCTTTATTAAGGTGGCTGGAGAGACGGCCGTGGGTGCTGGGAACCAAACTCTTTTAATATTTGGTTGTGAACCTAGCCTTTAACGGCTGAGCCATCTCTCCAGCCCCAGTTTTTCTTTTACAGAAAAGATCTCCTGTAGCCCTGGCTAGCCTCAAACTTTATATGTAGCTGGGGATGACCTTGAACATCTGATCCTTCTGCCTCCACCAACGAGCTAAGAGGACCAGTACCCACTGCCCCTCATTCTTGTGGCCACACCTTTTTAATACGAATGAGGCACTTTTCATGCAGAATGCCTGTAGTTTATGCTCTTCCACATACAACAGCTCAAGCACAGATACTCTCTTTGAAATCCACAGGTACAAGATTTGTTTTTACTAGCTGGGCGGTGCTGGCGCATGCCTTTAATCCCAGCACTTGGGAGGCAGAGTCAGGCGGATCTCTGTGAGTTCAAGGCCAGCCTGGTGTACAGAGCAAGATCCAGGACAGGCTGGGGATTGAACTCAGGACCTCTGGAAGAGCAGCCAGATGCTCTTAACCACTGAACCATCTCTCTAGCCCGATCTTAATTTTTGTTTTGTTTTGTTTTTTTCAAGACAGTGTTTTTCTGTGCTGTATTGGTGCCTGTCCTGGATCTCACAGAGATCTGCCTGCCTCTGCCTCCCGAATGCTGGGATTAAAGGTGTGTGCCACCACTGCCCGATGTCGGGCGGCGGCGGCGGCGGGAGGGGGGGTTGTCTTTATAGCATGCATGTTTGTAAAGGTTTTTAAGAGATGCCCTTGCCTGAACGCCACATCATGGAGCTTTCCCCCCAAAGCCACAAGGGTGAGTTGATTAGGTGCCCACCGCTCTCAGAAATTCTGATCAGGTCCTGGACACTCTGAAGCAGGCAGATGCATGCTGATTCCAGTCAAGACATAACATGGATAGAAACTCCCCTGACAGACAGATACAAAACTCCTCCTTGGCCGGGCGGTGGTGGCGCACGCCTTTAATCCCAGCACTCGGGAGGCAGAGCCAGGCGGATCTCTGTGAGTTCGAGGCCAGCCTGGGCTACCAAGTGAGCTCCAGGAAAGGCGCAAAGCTACGCAGAGAAACCCTGTCTCGAAAAACCAAAAAAAAAAAAAAAAAAAAAAACTCCTCCTTGACAAGACAATTCCCCTCCTTAGTACATGCACCAGAGAACTAGAAAGAGATCCACACAGGAGTGCTCATGGTAGCATCCCTCATAACAGCACAATGGTACAAACAACCCAAAGGCTCACCAAATCATGACTAGGCGAATAAAATGTGGCAAGTTCACAGGACTGCATAGAATACTATTCAGAAAAAAAAAAAAAAAAAAGGAATGGAGGGGGATCGGAAAGATGGCTCAGCTTTTAGGAGCACTGGCTGGTCTCTCAGAGGACCTGGATTCTAGCGCCCATATGGTAGCTCATAATCATCCATAACTCCAGCTTCAGTGGATTTAATCTCCTCTTCTGACCTCCATAGGCACCAGGCATGCACATAGTGCACATATATACATGCAGGCAAAATACGTATTTGGGTATTTTGAGTATAAAACAAATACTTAAAACCAAAAAATGTAAAAAAGAACCATCATCATCACCATCATCATTATCACCACCACCACCATTATCATCATCACCATCATCACCTCCACTATCACCATCATCATCAAGGGGGCTGAAGAGAAGGCTCAGCACTAGTTGCTACTCTTTCAAAGGACATAATGCCTCCTTCTGGCCTCTATAAGCAACTGCACTCGTGTGCACAAACCCACATAGAGACAGACACACAAGCACACAATTAAAAAATAGCTGGGCGGTGGCGGCGGCGGCGGCGGCGGCGGCGGCGGCGGCGGCGGCGGCGGCGCACGCCTTTAATCCCAGCACTCTGGGAGGCAGAGCCAGACGGATCTCTGTGAGTTCAAGGCTATCCTGGTCTACCAAGTGAGTCCCAGGAAAGGCCCAAAGCTACACAGAGAAACCCTGTCTCGAAAAACAAACAAACAAACAAACAAACAAACAAATAACAGGAAGCCAGGCAGTGGTGGCACATGCCTTTAAGCCCAGCACTTATGAGGCAGAGGCAGGTGGATCCCAGAGTTTGAGGCCAGCCTAGTCTATATAGTGAGTTCCAAGACAGCCAGGAGTATATAGAGAAAAATCTCGTGAAAAAACAAAACAAAAAATAAATAATAAATAATAATAACTGCTGGAGGGTTGCTCAGCAGTTAAAAACATTTCTTATTCTTGCAGAAGATCCAAGTTCAGTTCCCAGCACCCACATGGTGGCTCACAACCATCTAAAACTCCAATTTCAGGGGATGTGACACCCTCTTCTTGTCTCTGAGGGCATGCAGGCCAAACATTCTTACACATAAAAATAAGTCAAAAATAAAAATATTAGCCAGGCATGGTGGTGCACACCTTTAATCCCAGCACTCGGGAGGCAAGGCCAGGCAGATCTCTGTGAGTTCGAGGCCAGCCTGTCTACAGAGTGAGTTCCAAGACAGCCAGGGCTACATAGTGAGACCCTGTCTCAAACAAACAAAATTAAATTAAAAAAAAAAAAAAACAAGAATGAAGGTCTGAGCATGCTACATTCTGAATGAATCTTGAATGCATCAGGCCGAGCGAACCTAGCCAGGCATATCACATACTGTATGATCTATTTTTATGTAATCAAGAATAGACGAGACCGTGCAGACGGAACACAGATCGGCAGTTGCCAGGGCTGGGGGAGGAGGGGCAGAAAGGGGCTGATAATGGGTGTAGGGTTTGTTTGGGGGGTGATAATATCCTGGGGTTGCGCAGGGTTGATGGCTACACCATTCTGTGAAGAACCCAAAAGCCATTGAACTGCCCACAGAAAATAGTTGCCTTGTATGGTGTGTGTGACGTTACAGTAAACTTTTTTTTAAAAATGTAGGCCATAGCAAAAACAAGCAACACAACTGTTCTAGAACATCGGTATTTTAGAGACTCGATTTTCCCCTACCATTGCTGCGCTCCATCCAGTCTTTCATAAAAATCACAAAGCTGGTAAAGATCAATGCACGCTTCTCGTGAAAGCTTCCAACAGTGGGGACCTAAGAAAAAGCACACATGCCCTGGGCAGGATGTAGCTCAGTGGCCAAGGGCTTGCCTAGCACAGAAACAAACAAACAAACAGACAAACAACCCGAACTCCAGAGACGTGCGGGGATCGACGTCTCCACTTACAGGATTGTCCTTCTTCCTGCCGGGGCACACATGTAAACACAGAACTCCAGGTCTGGGCTCAGCCTATGTGGTTCAAACTCTGGCTCTGTTCTCAGAAGCAGAGTGGCAGTACAAGCTGCCTTCCTGCTCCAAGCCTCACTTTTACCACCTGTGAAATGGGCGGGACCAATAAGGCAAGGGCCTGCATGCCTCCCGAGGCCAGAGAGGACCAAACCCCAGAAGGCATCCTTGAAGGTGCTGGGGGCACACTGAATGGCGATAGAGAAGACCCCCATGGGCTTTGCACTCGGTATGAGTGTGACCACCTGCGTGCTTTATCCAGTGGCTCTCAGGTAATCTACAATATATTTATTTAAATGCTCACGTATAAGTCTTTCTGCAGGAAGCTTTCTGGGTGATGTCCTGCTCTAGGCCTCCCCTAGAACAGTGGGCCATCTCCATCTCTCTTCCCTTTAGGGTGAGAATAACCTGACATTTACTTTTCAGCGCAGGACCCGACATACGAAGGGCCCTGGGGGCTTTAATCACAGGAGGCAAAGCTGCGCACATGATCTCTTTCTCAAGTTTCTCCCTCTCCATATGGGTGAGCTCGCACCAATTGGCTGCGATTTCTACCCCAGCTGGGACCACTTCTAACAGCA